>NW_020837952.1:26370815-26491011 GCF_003676395.1 Aethalodelphis obliquidens
TTTTTTTTGCAGTACGCGGGCCTCTCACTGTTGTGGCCTCTCCCGTTGCGGAGCACAGGCTCCCGACACGCAGGCCCAGCAGCCATGGCTCAGGGGCCCAGCCGCTCCGCGGCATGTGGGATCTTCCCGGACCGGGGCACGAACCCGTGTCCCCTGCATTGGCAGGGAGACTCTCAGCCACTGCGCCACCAGGGAAGCCCCCAGTGTTATATTCTTTACCAATTTATACACCAAGTCTATACTTCTGGGCTTGCCACCATGCATCCTCCCAATCTTCCTTCACAGGCTATTCTCCATTTCCTGAAACTAAACCTCCTTCAGGCCCAAAACCCTGATTGCATTTCCATCACCTGGGTTCAGCTCCTTCCTCACTCGCCTCCTTCAGCACATTTTGAAGACTGTGAAAAATTCTACCTTACCTTCGTTTTATGAATCATCTCAAACATACAAACCACAGAATTCTTACACCCTCCCCCACCTAGAATACCTTTTAACATCTTGTAAAATACCAGTGTTCAACTGAAGAGCCATCTGAGGAAAGATCTGTTGTCTGAACTACTGCAATAGCCTCTGGAATTGGCCTCCTGGTAGAACTCCCTCTTCCCTCCTCCCCCACACCTCAATCTTTTCTATAGGCAGCAGTTGTCTCTTAAAAATGCAAATCTCATTATATTAAGGCAATTAAATATCTCCAATGCATTTCTAGAGCTCTGAGTATGAAATGGATTTAATAGGACTTACTGGGTCCTACTAGATCTGACCTCGACCTACCTCTCTATACCTCTTGTGGTACCATTCTTCTCATCAGTGTGCTCTGGTCACACTTCCACTGGGTTCTTCCTTGGGCCTTGCTCCCTCCCTCCTTCCTATGAAGGGCTTTTATACGTTGTTTCCTTTGTCCAGAACCTATTCCTCAAGATTCTACCCCTCCACCCTCTACCAACTTTACCAAGTCATACCAATTCATCCTTCAGCTTTCAGTTCAACCATCACTTCCACAGAGATCCCATCCAAACTCTCAAAACCTTTCGTTCCCTTTATTATGTATTTTTAAATGAAATATATTTGACATATACAATATTTTATGCTTTTCCTTCAAAAGACTCAACACTGATTGATCATTCGATTAACGTGAACAAAAGTTTGTCTGTATTCCTTAGCTCCTAGTACCAAGCCTGGCACATACAAAGAACTCAACAAACATTGTTAAATTCATGAAATACTCATAGTTCAATCACCAACTAATCAGTATAAGAGAATCTCTGCCCTCTACAAATATAAATTCTAACAGTTTTATAATGAATCAGTTTAATAAGGAGCCTCAGCAGTCTCTTGTGAAATTTCAGCTTTAAAAGATGTTGTAATCCAGAGACTTCCCTGGTGGCACAGTGGTTAAGAATCCACCTGCCAATGCAGGGGACACGAGTTCAATCCCTTGTCCGGGAAGATCCCACATGCTGCGGAGCAACTAAGCCCATGTGCCACAACTACTGAGCCTGTGCTCTAGAGCCCACGTGCCACAACTACTGAAGCCTGCACGCCTAGAGCCCGTGTTCCACAACAAGAAAAGCCACCACAATGAGAAGCCCATGCACCACAACCAAGAGTAGCCCCTGCTCGCCACAACTAGAGAAAGCCCAGGTGCAGCAACAAAGACCCAAGGCAGCCAAATATTAAAAAAAAATTTTTAATTAAAAAAAATTTATTAAAAAAGATGTAGTAATCCAGAGTAAATGTTTCCATTGGTATTATACATGTCTAACCTAGCAAAAGAGATAACTTTTAAAAATATTTGAATTCATTTGAAATCTCACATACTTCTTATACCAGCAGTGTATAAGAATTCTTGTTTCTCCACATCCTTCTCAGCATTTAGTATTATCAGTCTTTTAAATTTTAGCCATTCTGGTGGATATGTACTAACACCTTACTGTGATCTTAACTTGCATTTCTCTGATGAACGATACTGAATAAGTTTTTGTCATTTAATAACATTTGAATATTAATGGTGAACATTTATCACCATTTGAATATTTCCTTTTGTGATGTGCCTGATTGTGGATTTTTTCTTACTCATTTGTAGTTTAATACATACATACACACACATACACACCCCTGAATGTAAGCCCTATGTCAACTGTATGTGAGACAAATATCTTCCCATTTTGAAGCTTACTTCTCTTAATGCTATCTTTTGAGGGACAGAAATTCTTCATTTTAATGCACTCCAGTTAATCAGTCTTTTCTTTTATGGTGAATGATTTTTGTGTCCTGTTTAAACATATTTTCCCTACCTGAAGTTTATAAAGATATCTTCATATGTTACCTTCTTCAATATCTATTATTATATATTTCACATTTAGATCTACAATCCATCTCAAATTGATCTTTGTGTATCGTGCAAAGTATAGGGTGTCAACTCTTTTTCCATATGGATAGGTTGGCTGAGTTCCATTTATTTTCCATCAGAGTAAATAAGTCCTCTCACCTTTCTGTTCTTTTTTTAAATTTTTATTTTATATCAGAGTAGGGTTGATTAACAATGTTTGTTAGTTTCAGGTGTACAGCAAAGAGATTCAGTTATATATATATACATGTATCTATTCTTTTTCAAATTCTTTTCCCATTTAGGTTTTTATACAGTATTGAGCAGAGTTCCCTGTGCTGTACAGTAGGGTCCTTGTCGATGACCTATTTTAAATATAGCAGTGTGTACATGTCAATCCCAAACTCCCAATCTGTCCCTCCCCTCTCACCTTTTTGTTCTTAAAGATTAACCTGGCTATATCTGGCCTTTTTCATTTATATATCAGATTGTCATTTTTCACACACACACACACACACACACACAACTAGGATTTTGGTTCAGCTTGTGTTGAATCTGTGATTGGTTTGGAATTAACTTCTTTATAATAGAAAATCTTCCAAACCATGAGCATGGTATTGTATATCCCTTCACTTATTTAGCTCAGAGGTTCTCTGAAACCCTTACAGGAAGTCTGGCAAGGTTAATACTCTCATTCTCTCACAAGTGTATGGTGGAATTTTTCAGAAGCTAAATATGTGAAATCACAACAGACTATGTGCAGAAATAGTTACGAGAATCCATTTATCATCTATTAAGCAAGACATTAAAATCTGCAGGGGCTTCCCTGGTGGCGCAGTGGTTGAGAGTCCACCTGCCGATGCAGGGGACACGGGTTCGTGCTCCGGTCTGGGAGGATCCCACATGCCGCGGAGCGGCTGGTCCCGTGAGCCATGGCCGCTGAGCCTGCGCTCCGCACCGGGAGAGGCTGCAACGGTGAGAGGCCCGCGTACCGCAAACAAAAAAAAAATCTGCAAAATGTAAAACAATGCCCTTCTTAAATTTTTTGACTTGAAAAATGCTTATCTTTCATAAACATGTTATTTACATTGGCATATGAGTTATTATTTTTAAATAAATAAAATTTTAAAGATTTTTGAGCTTTACTTTCTAATTTGTTAAATACTGGAAGACAGCCAACATAAACAAAAAAGGTCTTTGGGTTCTTCACTATTTTTTTACATTAAAATAATAATAGACAAAAAATAAAAATAAACAAAATTTTTAATATTATTTTATTAAGTTAATTAGATTCACAGGTAGTTGTAAGAAATAATAGAGATACTTCTTTGCAGTTTCTCTTAACGATAAAATTTTGTGAAAACTGTATACAGTAATATTATATCCATGACATTGACATTGATATATAATCCATCTATCTTATTCAGATTTCCCCAGTTTTACTTGCCCTGTTGGTGCAGTCTGTTCTCAAGTTTTAAGAGTATAAAGGGGGCCTTGAAACAGAAAGGTTTGAGAACGGCTGATTTAAGATTTAACGTTTATTTATGCTTTTTCATTTTTATAGATTGTGCATTTATACAATCGATATTTGCTTCTTTATGAACTCACTTATTAATTCTAGCTTTGTCTTCCTCATTTCCTCATAATACATTATTTAGAATGACAGAGTAGGTATGTTTGCTCAGAGGCACCCAATCCCACCAGCTACTGTTGATGACCTCAGATGATATATGAATAACCTAAGGTGGATCAATTGGTCCCTTTCCTGGGAATCTGGAATTAGAACTGAGAAGGAGATCAATCTCTCTGGATATCTAGACCAGGTACAAATTCTGAAATTGTTGGTGCCCTTTTATTTTGCCTTCAGAACTGGGAAAACAAGAAATCTAGTTTGCTGTCAAAAAGAATAAAGTGGGTTTGGTGGAAACAATGATGAGAAACTTAGAAGACTTCCCGGGTTGCATACACTTCCTGGCTCTAATTCATTCCAGAAGCCCAGATTCTGTAAGACATTTCTATAATCTTACAGTGAATTACTTTATTTAGGCTAGTTCCAATGGGCTTTTCTTACTTAAAACAAAGAATCCTAACTAACATGTGCAAGAGGTCCTTCTACCACTTTACTACTAGTGGCTCTCCTAATACCATGGCTAAGTATGTGGCTTTGAAAACTGGCTCCCTTTTTTTTTTTGAGAGGCTCAAAAGAAAATAGTTGAGCTGATGATTTGGGGGGGGTCTTAAGATATATGAAGAACTGCAACTGTGTGTATATAATTATGTATACATTTGTTAACAAATCTAGAAAAAGGACTAGAATATAGGTTTTCCTCAGTAGAAATAATTTTATTATACAAAGCCATTCCACCGGTGAGTAATCAAAAAAAGGCTGTAACTGGTAAGATCTGCCGAAACAGTAGACAAATCTCAAACTGTAGAACTAGACACAGTTCTGCAGATGTGATCTAACAGTGTAAAGGAACGGATTTTTTAAAAAATCTATACTAAATACTAATTTAGCTTTACACTGAATTAGTACATTTTAAAATGATTATACTGTTGTCAGACCCTGGGCTTCCTTTTAAACTTTCAAGCAACATTTTTCTCATGTTTGTCAAAGATGGTCTCTACCAAAAAAAAAAAAAAAAGATGGTCTCTACCAACCTATAGCCATCAATATTTTAATGCAGAATTTTACATTAATATCCATTATCTTTTCATTTTACTGTTTAAAACCTACTACTTCACACTTTTTAGAGTTCTCTCTCAGCTTCTACAGTTTAATCTACTAAAATGTTGAATAAGATAGGGTCAAGAACACAAGGACCACTACATTTTAGTCCTTCCTCTGGGTTGACACTGAGTGATTAATCAGTAGACTGACATGTATACAGTGGTTCACCCAGCGGTTAATCCATCCAATCCTGCTAATATTCATGTTAGATTTTTGTCATGTTAACCGCAAAGATCTAACAAGAGCCTGTCCAAGTGCTGTACTACAAAATCAAGCTACACTACGTTTGCAACATTTCCCTCATTTGAACTTACCAACCTTGTCAAAAAAGGAAGTAAAGATAGGTCAACACAAAACTTGTTTTCAGAAAACTCAAATGGGCATCTAGTGATCAACATAACCTCTTCTAAAACTATACGCTTAATAATGGATATTAGAATTCTGCTGGTTACAGTAGAAGACCATTTTTTTTTTTTTTTTTTTCTGCAGTACATGGGCCTCTCACTGTTGTGGCCTCTCCCGTTGCGGAGCACAGGCTCCAGACGTGCAGGCTCAGTGGCCATGGCTCACGGCCCAGCCGCTCCGCAGCATGTGGGATCCTCCCGGACCGGGGCACGAACCTGCGTCCCCTGCATCGGCAGGCAGACTCTCAGCCACTGCGCCACCAGGGAAGCCCCAGAAGACCATTTTTAACAAATGTACATGTAAATTAAGGGCTATGCCATCAGTTATTTCCTTCTTCCTAGTCTTGCTCCATTTCACAACTCTTAAAAGCCCTCTTTTCACTGTCTTCAAAAATATTTTCACAAAATTCACATAACTCTAAGCTTCACCATTCCTGATTCTATTCTTAGAGATTTGAGGCCATTTTTTCAATTCATTCTTAAAACAGATATTCATCATTAAATTCATCATTTTCATATTCATATAAAACAAGTCAAAAGAGCTCACTGTATAAAAATTGCTCTTCTATCTTTTAAAATCCCTTTATTCCTCAAAACTATCTGCTTTTTTGGAAATTATGCTTATCTTTTCTTGGTAGTCTACTTGCCAAAAGCTTCAAAATACATCCAACTAAACCCCTAATTCATTTTCTTACTTGTAAAACTCTCCCAAGGTGTACATCATAATGACAATCAATCTTTCATTATGAAATAAAAGGTTCAGAGAAAAGATAGGCATAATATAGAAATAAATATTTAAAACACCAGCTTCCTTGAGTGGACAAAGACTAGCAAACTAACATTCATTATGTCAATGTCTCTATATTTAATCCTGAATACATTACTGGAAGTAGCCATTCAGGCATTTTTCTCCAGTTCAGATTCATCTTCATCACTTTTTTCTGCTTGTTGTAAAAGATTCAAAGATGACATAATCCAGAATATCCATAACCATTAATAGTTGGGGTAATTTCCCCAGATTTTTTTCTATGCAAACAACATTTCCCCCCAAATGGAATCACATCACACATACTGTCTTGCAACTAACTTTCTGACACTTAAGTGTAATTTTACAGGGAACAATTTACGTATCATCAGTCCATTTCACACATAAAACAAACATACACATAATCTCCCCCCACTCCCCAATAAGACTGGCTTTAAATGTCAAGGGTGGGTTAAAAAGCGGAAAAAATGCCACAGTAATTTTGAATTAAGGTTTAATATATATAGTAACCAGGCTCACCGCGCCACTCCCCACTCGCAGCCCCGTGCCTTGCTCCTCTCCGACATAGCAAAAATATTCAGCCCTACAGAGACTGAACGGTGCATCGAGTCTCTAATTGCTGTTTTCCAAAAGCATGCTGGAAGGGACAGTAACAACAGCAAACTCTCCAAGGCCAAGTTCCTTATCTTCATGAATACAGAGCTGGGTGCCTTCACAAAGAACCAGAAGTACCCTGGTGTCCTTGACCGCATGATGAAGAAACTGGACCTCAACTCTGATGGGCAGCTAGATTTCCAAGAATTTCTTAATCTTTTTGGCGGCCTGGCCATAGCTTGCCATGACTCATTTATTAAGTCTACCTCTTCCCAAAAGTAAATCAGAGGAGTCTTTGGGCCTGGCCTCCAGCCCCACTCCCTTTCCTTCAGCCTCCCAATTATCATGTACCCCTCACAGTCCACACATACCCTGAGCCCGGCGCACCCACCACCCCATGCAGGCCACTCCGGCTGGCAGTAATAAAAGCATATTGTTTTTTAAAGCATATACTGGAGAGTCAGTAAATTTGTGCAAGGGAGGGAGATGACTGGGAGGAATATAAATTAGATTGATGTTAACAGTTACCAGAAGTTGTAAAGTAAATAGTAAAAGTGCATCTTGGGTGCATACACAATCATGATTAATGATACCAACATAATCATCTCTAAGTTTCTCAGACTGATGGAGAGACATCACTTAGTGTTCACTCATTAAATGTCTATACACCCCTACTACGGTACTGTCATAGGCTCTGAGGATACAGTCAGCAAGACAGACAAGGTCCTGCCTTCACTGAGGTTACCTTCTAGTGGGGGGAAAAACAACAAATGAATAAACAAACAAATAAAGAACTATGAGAGTACAAAAAAATATATAATAACCATTTCCTATTTCACTTAAGCTAAAACAAACCCAATGATGCTTGCTCAAGGTCAAAATAACCCACACAACCTTTTTTTTTTTTTTTTTTTTTTTGCGGTACATGGGCCTCTCACTGTTGCGGCCTCTCCCTTTGCGGAGCACAGGCTCCGGACACGCAGGCCCAGCGGCCATGGCTTACGGGCCCAGCCGCTCCACGGCACGCGGGATCCTCCCAGACCAAGGCACGAACCTATGTCCCCCGCATCGGCAGGCAGACTCTCAACCACTGCGCCACCAGGGAAGCCCCCCACACAACCTTTTTATAGAACTGCTACTTTTCTCATTACCTGTGCAACTTTAAAAAAACATTAAAATATGCAAAAAAGTCACAAATACTCAAAGCAACTCTAGTAATATTTTGAGCAAAAAAGAAAAAATATATCAATGTATAAGTTTTTTAGTTAAAGCTAATATTTTACCTTTATTTTCCCTGAAAACACAGCTTACTAAATTTAGAAACCGAAAAAAGTTAGAGGATTTTTTTTTTTTGGTTGCACTGTGCGGCTTGCAGGAGCTTAGTTCCCCGACCACAGATCAAACCCGTGCCCACCACAATGGAAGTCCAGAGTCCTAACCACTGGACCACCAAGGAATTGCCAGAGACTGTTGAATGAATTCTTTTTTTTTTTTTACCCGGGCCTCTCACTGTTGTGGCCTCTCCCGTTGCGGAGCACAGGCTCCGGACACGCAGGCTCAGCGGCCATGGCTCATGGGCCTAGCTGCTCTGTGGCATGTGGGATCTTCCCGGACCGGGGCACGAACCCGTGTCCCCTGCATCGGCATGCAGACTCTCAACCACTGCACCACCAGGGAAGCCCTGAATGAATTCTTTAACTGTACAATTCTTAGCAAAATCCAACATGCTCTGAGAAATGTACTCTCACCTCTCATTTTAACCTATGACCTTATTTTCACAGAGCATTATTTCAGGCAATGAAAGACTTTTAGACTGTTACAGCTACCACTCCTTTATTGCTCTCCAACAGTTCTGTGCTCTACCTCTCCACATCCCCATATCCCTAAAAAGACACACTCTGCCCTCCTCCACAATATCATAAAAATAAATCTGATCTTACTTAAAAGTTCTTAATTAATTCTTCTGAAGTGAAAGGCAAAGGAAATCAAACACAAAACTTTGCATGTATTTTTGGACAGTTCACCAAAGCCCTAAAAACTCTAATAATGAATCCTTATCCTGTGGTTTTCCTGTAGCCTCGTAAATTCTTTTCTATTTGGTATTCAAATAGATCTAAGAAAACAGGCTAACTCCAAGACAAAACACTCTCCAAACAAGATTTTTATATATTATTTATAAGTAGGCCACCTCTCCTCAATATCCTATATGTCCTTTAGCATACTTCACAGTTGATTGTAATTTCTTGCTTACTGCCTGTCTCCCCCAATAGCATTCAAATATACTCTGCTCCTGACCTATACAGTAAGCACAAAGTATTTACTGAATGAACACATCCTGTGAAAAGCACTCCATTCACCTAGTCATCCAAACTGGAAACCAAGCACACCCACATCTTTGCCTCTATTCCCTCACTTCAAACCCCTTCCAATTCCTACCAATTCTATTTCTTAAATATGTCCTGAGTTCATCTACTATTTACTAACTTCACCTCCACTAAGCTAGTTCATCTCTCTTAGACTCCTCAAGTTCCTGAACTAGCCTCCCTGCCTCCAGTCTTGTCTTCTTTTCAGTTGCATTCTCCATGCTGCAGCCAAAGTGATTTTTCTTAAAGAGAAAATTTGTCTCATTTAACCTGATTAAAATCCTTCAACACTTCTATACACCTCCAGCTCTTTGCACATACTGTTCCCTCTCTCTGAAATAGTTTCCAATACCCTTCCCTCCCTTACAACTTTGGCTAACTTTTATTCATCACGCAGCAGCTTAAATAATAACTTTCTCCAGGAAGCCTTCCCCTTCCCCAAATCAAGGTGAGATGTGCCTTCATCAACTTCCACACCACTTTGTACTATAACCATTACATATCATTACACATAACTGACATAAATGTATAATTTCCTTATGTTTATCTATATACCCTAATACACTGCAAGCTGTGTTAGGGCAGGGACAATGACTGGCTGTCTTCTTTGTCATCATAACTACAGAGATGAATACCAAGCCTCTGCCAGTGCCTCCATTTTTTGTGGTGAACACTGATAAATACCTAATTTCATTCTTTAAAAATACAACAGCCTATTGTAAATTAATTCACACATTACATAATAACCCATTCCAAGTATATAATTAAAAGGTTTTGGTATATCCAGAGTTGTGCAACCATCACCACAATTAATTTTGTAACATTTTTATCAACCTAAAAAGAAATGCTATACCAATTAGCAGTCACTCCCCATTTCCCCTCAATACCTCCAGCCCTTGGCAACCATTAATCTATCTTCTGTCTCTATAGACTTAACTATTCTGAACATTTCATATAAATGGAATCCTACAATATATGGTCTTTTGTGACTGGTGTCTTTCACGTAGCATAATGTATTTAAGATTCATCTATGTTGCACCAAGTATCAGTACTTAGTTTCTTTTTATTGCCAAATAACATTCCACTGATTTCCGTAACAAAACATACCACATTTTATTTATTCATCAGCATATTTTGTGTTGTTCCCACTTTCTGGCTATTTTGATAATGATGCTATAAACATTAACATACACGTTTTTGTGTGGGCATGTGTTTTCAGTTCTCTTGAGTATACACCTAGGAGGAGGACTGCTAGGTTATACGGCAACTCTATGTTTAACCTTTTGAGGAACCGCCAGACTGTTTTGAAAGTGGTTGAAAATGGTTGCACCACTTTACATTACCACCAGCAGTGTATGAGGGATGGAATTTCTCCATACCCTAATCAACACTTGTTATTATCTATTGTTTTTATTATAGCCATTCCATTAGGTGTGAAGTAGTACCTCATTACGGTTTTGATTTGCACTTTCCTGATGGCTAAGCAATTTTACTCTAAACTCCATGAAGGTAGCGTTGATATCTCTTTTGTTTAAAAGCATATCCCCCCCAGTACTTAATAGTGTATGACACAAAGTAGGCCTTTAATTCTGTTAAGTGAATATATAAAAAAGTAGTATGGGTTTGGGAGTATTTCTTTTTCAGGTGTGCATGATAGGAGTTATTGACTGTATATTGGAAGCGGAAGGAGTAAACACAAGAAGACCCTGAAATTGTAGTTTAGTAAGTGGAAGACTGACGACATCAAAAATAAGATGTAGATTATACAAAAAGGAGAACAGATCATATAAAAAGAGAACAGTTGAAACTCTAAGAATGAATGATATGGAAAAGAAAAAATAGAGACACAGAGAACTTTGGAACATTCTTCTTTAAGAAAGAAACAGATCAGAAAAAGAAACTGAACAGGAGCATTCAGAAGACAAACAGGAGGGAACAGAGTCATGAAAGACTCAAGACATCTCTTAAGTTCCTGTAACTTAAACATAGCTTTCTCAGGGATGTCTACCCTGACATTCTAGGTTAAGTCCTCCTAGTAAAAAATTTCATCTTACCCTAGATCTATTCTAACACCCACTGCCACCTCCTCTAGATTACACACTACATGCACACAGGGACCTTATGCCAGGCATATGATAAATAATGATTTATATATTTGTTCATGAATGAGTTAATCACTAATTGAAACAAATAATAGCAACATTTACCTGCAAATACAAATATTGTTTAATATTTCAAACAACTTACAAATTTTCTTAACACACAGAGTAAAACAGATTTTTCTATGGGTGCCTCAGAGAAGGGAGATGACATCATCACATTATGAATGTAACATGTGTGTCAGCCGGAGTACTTTCAAGGTTAGTCTTCTATATTAAATATACTAGAGACTTTACTGAAAATATCTTTTGCATAACAAGCATTAAAACAGCATGTTATCATGTTATCTTGGGCAAAACATATAAAATTGCAGGTGAAATCTCTAAGATAAACAATCTGAACAATACAATATCATGAGTAAGCAAAGATATACATAGTGTAATATCCACCAATCATGAGAAATTGAAAATATACTAAATATTCATCATCAGACAACTGGGAAAATAAATTTTAGGATGTACACACGTACTCACACATGTACACACAAACTCACACAGCGGACCCAATATTCATTAACACAGTAATATTTCTAAAAATGTGTAATTTAGAAAGTAGGTTATAAACCAGAAAATTAAATATAAACTCACTTTTAGAAAATTATATATTGGATAGAGATGGATAAAGAGAGTCTATTAAAGTTTTAAATGGGGCTAGCTAGCTCCATGCCTGAAAATCTGAATAGCATTTATTTTCTTTTTTTATATTTTTCTATCATGCTTTAATTACTTAAATAATTATTCTTCTTCAATTTCTGTTTGGGATAAAATACATATAGAACAATAAACAAACTTGAAAGTAAGCCATGTTTAAAATTAAAAAGGAGATGGTGAAGACAAAAAGCAAGAATAGAAGGCACTGAAGGCCTAATAATTACTTGAGGCATTTTCATGTATACCACATTGAGAAAATCAGAAATTTAAAGACATTTTAGTGCTTTTTTTTAAAGATGGCTAAAAGTTAAATAGCAATAGACATTTTAAAAGGGAAAAAACTTGAATATTAGGCAAAATTTTTATGCAGATCATTCCATGTACTTGGAAAGGATATAAACTGTTGAACATGTCATCTGTTCTAATCTTTTAATAAAAACTGTACAAATTAACTTATCTTTGAGAAAAACAACAGCTCTTAACGAAATACGGTGTCATGATCTGGCAACAGCAGCATCAAAATCTTTTGTGGAAAACACAAAAAAAGACCATGGTTCAATTCACAAGCTATATAAGCTGTTGACTTGTTTCACGCAAAATTCAGAACACAAACGAAGAGTGCACTAAGTTAATCATAAAGAAATTCTGAAGCATACTCTCAAGTCCAAGCAATGTAAAAAGAGTTGACTAAAATCCAAGCTGGACTCTTTATAATCATGTTCCAATTAAGAAAAAGCTTTTTAGAAAATATCATTTAATCACTGATAGTATTTATTAACCATGATTACCCAGCATCTACTATTTTCACCCGACATGTCTCCAGTGACTATCATTTTCAAAATTTACAAACTTTCCTGAAAGAAAAAAAACAATAGCACAAACTCAACTCAACACAGAGGATATTCAAAAGAACCTGCTGGAACTGAAGCTCCGACAGAAAAGTTCCAGAAATGTTCCAAGGAAAAGTACAAATATTGGATTAATATTTAGAACCATCTAAAATATAATTTTGAAGGCTAATAAAATGTATACACTTTAGTTTGTTTACTACAAAGTAAAGGTAATTGATGTGTGTGTGTGTGTTTTAACAGTTAATCCAGGAAAATATACTTTCCCATGTGGTTAACTTCTGAACGGTATCAAGTCACAAAATTTCTCCAAGTATTCAAGAAAATGGTACAAACTTTCTACAACCTTATGATTTTTTTCGTTAGGAAACATGTTAAATATGTAAAACATGCAATTTTCAGTTCATATGAGTTAATAATCAAATTAAAGTAACGCTTTTTAGTCACTGAAGCTCTCCCTGCAGAATATCTCACTCAGTGCACATAACGCATTTAAACAGATTACTGAAAAGGTGACAGCTGAGGAATGCCTTCATTTCTTTCCATGGTTTCTACTGAATGTCATTTCAGAAATGCCTATATAACACATGACAATGTGGAATGTCTCCACCCATGAAAGAGCATTCAAGTCAAGCAAGCACACTTAGGGCAGTAACACAGAGCTCAACTTTGTCTTTTTATGGTTAGCCAGCATAACAATGAAAAGCTAAACAACCAAAATACTAACAAGGTCAGAAAAATAGTGACATACAGGGATCCATAGTGAAAGTGTTATTTAGGAAAAAAATATGATTAAGATCATTAGAAAATATGAATTAGCTTCTAATGACATATGCTAGGGATTCCTCTTCTAACCCAATACTGGATGATTTGTTTAAAGAAATTCATTTTTAAAGTATGTTACATAAACTGAGCAAAATTCTACTTGTATTGGTAATCAGGAACACATTCCATTTCAAAAAAAAATCTAAGATCCTGCTAAATTTTGACTGTAATAATGGTTACCTTTACATTATAATTATCATAAAGTAAGTTATTGGCATACACTTTTTAATTAGAACATTTTAATGTTTGCTGGTTGTTATATTTACCCAAACTGTCATCATTTTATTCTCTATGAACTCTGCTCTTCACAAGATTAGTTTACATTGTGCTCATTTTTTAAAAAATCAACAAACATCTACTGTGCACCTGCTAAAATAAAATGCAGATACCAAAGGGGATTTAAAGAAAAATGAATCAAAGTCCCCACTTGAAGGAATTCACTACTCTGTCTGGAGATAAGATATACTAACAATAGCAGGTAGTGTGTAAGTGCCAAACTTAGGGTTTAAATAGTAAGTGAAAGAATTACTGTGCACCCCCGTGGTCAAGCAAGTCCACACTTTATGCTTTGAGCTGTGTCTTAATACAAATAAGCTGGGAAATGCATTCCAGAGAAAGATTACATATGCAGAGGCTTATGGAAATATAAATATGAAACCAGTGGTTCCTCAAGAAAGCTTTCACCAATCTCCTGAATCTCTTCAGGTAAATTCTTTTTCCACTTCTTACTGAGTGATCAGGGACCAGGCACTTTCATCCTCATGATATGGCCTGCCACCACCTGCACTCTCTCATATCCTACCAAATGGAGAACACAGGGTATAAAGTTTTGAAATCTGCTCACACTTAACTACTCTACTTCATGGAAGAGCATCAAGAACATCTGTTGTCAATACAGCAATAATCTTATAGACTAATATATGAGGCTCCACTGTCCTTTATTTGGATACTATATCCTTTTCTTCTTGTTAAAGTATTCTTTCTTTTATGAAATGATGATGGTAGAAGGTTACCAAGTTGTTTGTTTTTAACGCCCTAACATGACAACATAAAAATTAGGTTCTCCTCTTTTAGTCATCATAATTAAAACAAAGAACAAAAAACAGAAACCATTTCATTGGTCCATGAAATGTACAATTCTGGGAACCAATGATTTCATAGGCAACAAGTAAATCACATTTCAGATGGTGCTCTCACTACCACTAAGAAAAAAAATTCTATTGCCTTTTCTAAGGGGACTTGAAATATAATTTGGCTAAATTCTGCAAAATGATTTAAGGAATGGAATATTCTTATGACTTGGATATTCCTACTAACAAAAGGCTTCCAATTAAAATCAAACATGATAAATATTAAAAAGTTTGTTTTACTAATTCAGAATTTAAATTTAATTCAGGTAACTTTACTAGCATTTCATGTAATGTCTCAAGTCCTAATTATAAATAATAATAATCATTGTACAGAAAGTAAATTTCAGAAGATTAAGCTAAATGGTGGTGACAAGCTGGAGCTTGCTTGCTTGCTTGCTTCACTATCAGTGATATGAGTTTACCTATAATTTATATCTTTTCATTGAAAAAGTTAAGTCTGTGAATGTATAAAGCATTTACTGTAAATGAGTATGTAAAAATGCCTAAAGCATTAATATAAATTGTTATTAAGATAAAGAAAAATGAAGATGTTTAAAGACTAAGTAAACCCTGTCCTTAAAAAAAGAGTTCTGTTGCTGTTGTAACTTCCTTTGTAACTACCGAAAGCACCTGATCAAATATTATGCACATAATGGTCAGTCAAAAGTAATCTTGGGGGGCTTCCCTGGTGGCGCAGTGGTTGAGAGTCTGCCTGCCGATGCAGGGGACACGGGTTCGTGCCCCGGTCTGGGAGGATCCCACATGCCGCGGAGCCTGCACATCCGGAGGCTGTGCTCTGCAACGCGAGAGGCCACAACAGTGAGAGGCCCGTGTACCGCAAAAAAAAAAAAAAAAAAAATCCTGGCAGTTCCTAAAGTTTAGGACAGATTTAGAGATTAATTTAAATATGGCATTACTGCATTTCAATTACCATAGAAAGCTCTTAAAAGTTTTGACTAGCCAAACAACAGCAGATGAAGAATATAATTAGATCTATGTGTATGTGTTTCATTTGATTCTCTACTGATTAACATGGAAGAACTTCCAACTACTCATCATCAACCATAATTACTGGAAGATTTAAGAATACTTTCTTCTTCAGACTTAAAAGACATGTAGCATAGTGTTAAATTTGGGCTCTGGAATCACATAAACCTGTGTCAGAATCCAGCTCTGCCACTTATTATCTTGGTAACACTGAGCAAGAAAAAAGGGACACTGTGAGAATTAAATGAGATATTGGTTATAAAACTATCTAACATAATGTTTCACATGTAGCAAATCCTCAGCAAATGTTCACCAGCCAATTCCTTTCTTCAATATAACACTGGGATAAGGCATGGCTACTACATATCCAACCCTTATTTAGAAGAAACTCAAAAATGACTGTTGGAGGTCTTCGACCTTTCAAAGAGATATACCAAAATGCCAATACTCCATTTGCCAACCCCTGTGGAACCTCACAAACTTTCAAAAGAAAAGTGGGGTGAAAATCATCATTTTTGGCAGGCAGAAAGGCAAAGAAAATAGCAACTTTGGAAAGTGTCAAGAAGTAACATGTTACAGCAGTAACAAAATAATGTTCTATATTTTGCCTCCCTCCAAAGGTTTCTAAATAGTTATATTTTTTAAATTATCTAACTAGACAGTTTTTAAAGTACACCTCTTATGTGAACAGTATTGTAAAATGTGATAACAAACATAATGAAAAAAATTTTTCCTCTATTCCATCTAATGTTTCTACCTGGCTATACTAGAAAGTGCTCAGTCACAGCTTGCAATCACACTGTAGCTGAAGTACATGAAAGATGGTCTTGGTTATGACACTTCAAAGTCAGACCACAAAACTGCTGCCAGGAAGCACAGAGGTATCAACTGCAGAGAAGGCATTATAACAACAGCACTGTGGGCACTGGTGCCCTACCAGAATACCCCATTTATGGCTAGTGAGGGGCCAGTTTGAGGTTAGAAATTTTGTTTAGGTTTGTTCTGTTTGTTTGTTTTTTATGGTTAGGATGATTTCAATAAAAAGTTTGAAGAGCCATCAGCCATTTAAATAAGATTATGTAGAGAAAATAACTTATACTGTATATTTTTTAAACAGAGGTTTTAATATTAGTTATAAGGTATCCAACAGATTCTTCCAAGATCTTAATATCCCCCACCAAAAAAAAAAAAGGAAACAATTATAAACTCTACATTCAGTTTTAAAGAGATTTCTCATATATAGCAATTACACTATTCTCTAACAAGAGACTCAATATCAGCTGCTTCCAGTCTCTTTTCCTTTTGGTTGGAAAACACTTTAAGTAGCCCCATTAGAATACTTTTTAAAAGAGAGTTACATTTCAGATTATGATTCAGTGAAAATGGCTTGGCTGAGAAGATTAAGCACTTGAGAAAAAACTCAACAAAAGTATTCCTTTTACTGACAAGAGGGGAGTCACATATTCCTCAAAGAAGCTTCAAATGGCTCCCTCAGAAGTAGATAAAATTTGTATTTTAAGAGCAAAGGGATGTAATATTAAACTTACCTGCAAGTCTGTATCTATTGAAAATCAAAAGGAAAACTTTATTTTAAAATTGTAATAGCAAAGAACATGGATTTAATTCTACTCTCTGTATTCCTCTATAGGACCTAGTTCAGACCTTTATAAAGAAGGTAGCAAATTAATTGATGACTCGAGTGAATATTTTTCTATCTCTTAATCAATAGTTAAACTGGTTCAGAATTTTTTTAACGGGAAGGAGGTTAATATTAAAAAATTTTTAAAATCTCAAGACATTAAAAATATCTGCACAGAAGATCCACAACAAGTTCTACCATGTGCAAGAACTGTACTCTAAGTAGCTGGGTGTGAATGTTTTAATGATTTATCTTACAACATACAAATGACTATAAAACTTCCTATCTATGATATGAGGTAAAAGATAAAATTCAATAAATCTTTAGTGAGCGCCTACTGTGTGCCAGGCTCTGGAAATACAAAAATGTGGAAGATTGGGTCCTTAGAGTCAGCCAGAAAAGACAAACTTAAAAACACACACTACTCAGTAAGAAGCATTTTAACAGCAGCAAAGAGGCAAAATGTAAGGTAAAATGAGCACCCCAGAGGAGAGTCTCTCCAGTGACATAGTTATTATACAAATTCAAAGGACAGAAAGATCCTTTCTGGAGGACAACTGGGTTGAACCCTGAATAATGACCAAGATTTTGATTGGCAAAGAGGGAGGGAGTATATTCTAGTGGTGGAAAAAGCAAGGCCATAGGCATGGAAGTAAAAAGAGTAAAGGATATAACACAGTGGGGATATATCAGGTCTAACCTAAATGGTGAAACACTTTAAATCTGAATTTATGGAGAGGAGTGACATGACTGAAATGATATTGTTAAAAGATTAATGTGATAGCAGTATGAATGCTAGACTGGACCAGGGAGAGAAGAGGAAGGGAAAGCAATTAGGCTATTACTTTACTCTAGGGATAAAAATAATAAAGGTATGACCTAGATTGATAATAAGAGTAGCAAGAAAAAGAACTGATGTGAAGGCAGTTATGAAGACTGAGTGTCTATATGTAGACAAGGGGATGAGTAAACAATAATTAAAATGTTTAAAGCTTAATCTAGAGATTAATGACATCATTATCAGAAACAGGCATCGATGAGAAGAATAGGTTTGGCGAAGAAAGAAAAATATTCATTTCGGGTTGAATTTAAAGAAATTCCTCATATTGATGTAAATAAACAGTTGCTATTCTACGGCAAAGGGGGTGGACCTCTATTTACTACATCACTACTTGAAGATATATTTTTAAATATAAAATCACAATATACTGAATAATATTTTACTTTAAATCAACAGTTCGTCATCAGTAGAAAAATGGAAATGAGGGATTGGAGCTCTGCAGCAATGTGAGAACTGGAAACTGACTTGGAAGTCACAGGCACAGAGGAAGCAGATAAGATTTTAAGGTAAAATCAAAAGGCTACACTCACAACTGCTGGAAGAAATCTCAGTCCTGTATTTTATGCACACCAGTATCAGTAAGCATCAGCAATAAAGCATTCTATAGAAAACTATTATTACTCTCCTAAAACCTTTATAAAGTATACTGAAATAAAGATACAGATCATATAGTATTAAGACTCTACCAGGTAGCTCTTAAATTAGAGCTGATTATTGCCCACTGATAAAAATGAAATTCTACTCTAGACCTCAGTTCTAGAAAATCAGAAGTTTATAACGTAACTTCAGTACTGTTTTCTAGCTACTGGAGAGGGTTAGGGGAAGGGAGGTTATTCTAGAGACCAAGATAGGAAATTTGACTAGAAACACTGCTTTTTCTCCTATATGAATGACCTATTTTTACACACACAAAAAAGGAAACTGTCTTTCGTAACTTCTAATGAGAAAGAACATTCAACTAATTAAAGAAACTTTTAAATATAAGCTGTTTATATTAAAATGGAAGTAAAATATTAGATTAAGAAGAGGATTTGTGGGTTGTAAAGTTCCTAAAACTCTTCTCCTGACAGTGAAATTTAAGACACTCCATCCAACTTCCCTGGCGGCCCAGTGGTTAAGACTTTGCCTTCCAATGCAGGGGGTGCGGGTTTGATCCTCGGTCGGGGAGCTAGGATCCCACATGCCTTGTGGCCAAACCCCCCCCCAAAAAACCCACAAAAACATAAAACAGAAGCAATACTGTAACAAATTCAATAAAGACTTAAAAAAAAAAGGTCCACATTAAAAAAATCTTTAAAAAAGAAAAAAAAAGACACTTGATCAAAACCAAAAATGGAAATGAATATTCCAAAAGACTAACCAATAATTAATCTGGTAAAAACATTCTGGTTATTCTATGAGCTTTCAAGAGGTTAAATTAAAAAAAATTATTCAAGGGCTATTAAACAAATCAATGGGTCAATTTTGGTTTTATAATTTAAGTATTTAAAGCAATCAGTATTCAAGAGATTTTTAAGGTTAAAATTTTTTGTGATTCTTTTTTTAAAAAGTTTTATCACCTTTCACTATCTGTTGTTCTGAATTTGCCGAAAGCGAACTCCTTGTTCTCTGTCACAATGGCAAAAAAGTACAAGAGTCAATAAACGAGAAATGAGGGTGGAGAAAACATAATAAAAATTTTAATGGTTGATATTTTAAAGACTTTGGCTTCACTGAGTTAAGGAATGTGCAAATAAATTACAAAAAGAAATTATGCAAATGATTATGCATAAACTTGGCAACTTCTGCTTAAGTGTTTGTCAGCTAAAACAAAATATCTAATAAAGACAACACCTAAATAATGCCAAACTAACCACTGAATTCAGTTAATCAGGAAGACTTTGATAAGTCTGATAATTCTTGCAACATGTCCAAATTTAGAGGAGGAAAAAAAAAAACCTCTAAGAAGCCTGTTAGATGTATTTTCTCTTTCTACCTAAGCCAATAAGAATATAAATATTAGAAGTTTTCCTCTTCCTCCAAGCCAATATAATTGGGTTCCTCAACAACTGTAATAACTTTACATTTCTATATGACAACTTTAATAAAACATACTGATATAAACCACTATGCAACCTTAACCTGACCTCAAGCATACAATAATCTGTCTTTCTGAATCAATTCCATACTAAACCATGTAAATTACACTTGAAAGAAATTTGAAGAGTCATCCTACATAATTACATTATCATTTCTAATGCTGAAAGTTTCTTTCATTTCAACACCATGTTTTTAGAATCTAGAGTTATGCTATAGCTTAAAATAAACCTCAGCCAAATAAAAAGTTTGCTATACATTAGAGACTCTAAATTAATGGAACAGATAAAGAGCTAAAGACCATGCTATATTTTTACTGGGTGCCACACGCTAAATTCCAGATTTGTCCTGCAATTTGTCAGTCATTACAGTTCATCCAGTCAACTTTGTAAACAAAGGCTATAAGCCAAGTTTGATATGAGAATTCAATTAAATAAAATTTAAAAGTCATCATTCACTAAACAGGAAGGAGTAAAAGGAAAAACGCCACCACACACCTCTTTTAAAAAAGCAGCAATATGCATGAAATATGAAACCATAAGTTTCAACCTCCCAAACAAGTTTTTGTCACAGCATTAATCAACATCTTCCACATATAACATCTTCCACATATAACCAAGGCAACTTTGAGTTAGTTTACAAGTCTTTTCATTGTAAGGGGAAGCTATTGCTGTTAAGTCGTTTTCTAGTAATTCCAAGTTGTCCACTAATAAAATGTTTTGACACCTATTACCATCACTGAAAAATTGCTTTTTATGTTTTGACACCTATTACCATCACTGAAAAATTGCTTTTTAAGAAGAACTCTAAGTGGTTGTGTTGCTTTTGGCCTGTTAAAGGCAAAGCAACATTATCTCCGGATTGCCAATAGTTTCTCCTTATTTGGCTAACATTGAGAGATCCCAATCAGACTACTATAAAACTTTAACATGCACAAAGCATCCATTTTGAGAAAAGTTCGTGAACAGCTTTCTTTTTTCCCACCCCCCAAAAGAAAAATGAGAGCTTGGTAACCGGCTCTGAAAAAAGTGCCTCGTATTTATTCTTCTCTTTTTAACCCCAATGCACACCCCTGGACCTGGAGCCAAAGGATCTCTGACACTGCGGCAAACGCTACTCCGAGTTAGAGGCTCTTTCGTACGTTCCGGCCCCGCGGTGGGCAAGCCCTTTAGAACGCTTCCTCACGCTACCCACTTTCACCCTCTCCCCTTCAGCCGGTGCAGATCAGCTAAATTACAGTTTCCCCCTCCCCAGTGACCAAGAGTAATAAAGGAGAAAACAGGAAACCGTCTGCTCAGGGCACTCGGCTTAGGGCGCTTGATTACTATTATCATCATTTATAATCAAGTCCTAAAAACTACAATAAATCCAACGCCCTCCTAACAAGCCAAAGACGTCCCTCTACCCAAGTGTCCCCAGTGCCTCTTGTTCGTAGTTTTCTTCAGCATCCGCCGTCCTCCGACTCTGACATCACTGACATCGGGGGCCCAGGCACAACTCCACCACACCGCTCCCCATCTCGACCCCAAATCCCAGACACACGTCCACAAATGGCCCTGGGGCCCCAAGCGGACCACAGTCCTTTTCCCCCTCTGCCCCGGAAATCTCCTGGTTCCCTTACTCCACCACCAACTGGTCTGAAGGGGGCCCCAAGCCTAGGGCCCTCCCTCTACCAGTTCTCTCCCTCCCTCCTTCGCGGGAAGCCGCCCCCTCACCCCGCGGCAGGGAGTCTCCCGCCGCCCCCAGCCTCAGGAGACCAAGAGCCGAGGGGAGGCCCAGGCGGGAGGCTAACGAGGACCCGCAGGGTCAGGAGAGCGGCGGCGGGGCGCACAGACCTGGTGCAGGGCAGTGAGTCCGTCCACATTGGCGTAATTGATATCAGCGCCGCGGTGCAGCAGCTTGAGGACCTCGTCCGTGTCGCCGCTGGAGCAAGCAGCCAGGAAGACGGCGCCATCATCGAACTTCACCTTGGTCTTCTGGCGCTTCACCACGGGAGGCTCGAGGTCCGTCTCGGAGCCGATCCAGCGCTTCAGCTGCTCGTTCCGCTTCTGCTTCGCGTCCGCCATCTTCATCCCCTCTCCTGCCGCCGGGTCTTCTTATCGCGAGGGGGGGAAAGGGGAGGCGGAGAGGGAAGAGAGGGGAGGCAGGGGGTGTGTGACTGTTTCTATGAGTGCTGGCCAGAAGAGGGCTGGGAACCGGGAGGAGACGCTCGAGACTTCCAGTATCCCACAGAGCACTGGGGCGGCGCGCCCGGCCGAACGGACCTCCCTTCCTACTTCAGAAGCCCTCCCGCCCCCCGCCCGGCCACCCGTCACCGGCGGCCAATCTAACGTAACTTCGCGAGATCCGGGCAGGGAGGCGCCCTTCGGCCAGTGCGCATGCGCCATGGGCCTGTGCCCGCCCCAGGAAGAGCGCTCCCGCGAGCCGCGGCGGGGGAGGCTAGGCCACCGGAGGGAAGCGGGTGTGGTCCAGGCCGCCTGGGCAGCGGGGGCTGGGACCAACCTGGAAGGGCGGAGACAGGGAAGGAAGGTTGTCCTGCCCCGCTGAGGGCTCCTGGGGTTCCGCAGGCCAACAGTCGGGTTGTATGGCGGCTCTTCGGGGCAGACTTGCCTCCAGGGCTGTCTCAGCTCTGCCGAGTGGTTTGCTCAGGGCGGAGGATTTTCCTATTGGCTGCGTTATTTGAATAGAATGGAGGATAGATAGGTCGTGAATTAAGCGCTAGTGATTTCCCTTTCTGAGGAACTCAGATGAATTTGCTAAGAACCTTTTAAAAGCAGGGTCTGTGTGTACAGCCGAGGGATTTGTTGGTAGTTACGCCAGATCTCAGCCCAAGGTGACCGCCTTGTGACAAGGGTTGACCTGCAGTAATTGCAGTGGCTTTCTGCCAGCCTCCACTGTAGAAACGTCTTTCATCTTATGCTTATTTTTTCTTGCTTTGTTGTGTTTGTGTTTGTTGTTTGTTTGTTTGTTTTCTCTCGCTCGTATTTTGGGTCCTCTTTCCCTTCTTTCAATGCTTTAATCCTGTCTGCTACTACCCCGGAGTTTAGCTCTGCCTTGTTACTGGTCCTGACCTTTTAAGGGATTTCTGGTTCCTGCTCCAACGCTTTCTAGGGGTGGATAAAGACCCAGCTGCTTCTAGAGTTCAAAAGGAATGTTAATACCACGCAATGGATTTAACCGGTATTTTGTGAATACTTACTATGAGCCAGTCATGGTTCCAGGTACTGGCGATACAATGACGATTACGACATATTTAAATCACCTTTTGAGATCACATGTTCAGAATACTTCATAATTTATCATAATTATAAAAAAGGCTTTTGAACTTTGTCATGTATGACACCGAGCGCGCGCAAGCGATTTGAAACAAATACTAACGTCTTTTGAGCCATCTATTTGTAATCTTCACCAACTGATATTTTTCTAAACAATACAATATTCTCATCCACTATTTTCTAGAACATTTAGCGCCAAAATAAGAGAAGTCACAAAAGGTTAGCATTGAATGGAACTTGAGGGATCATCTGTACTGAGTCTCCAAAGAACTAATGGACTTACCTAATTTTTCTCAGCAGCAGGATTAGTATTCCTTCAGAAATATTACGCACCTGTACTGAGTTAAGCATTGTTCTAGATGCTGCAGATACAGCAGTGAAGAATTAAGCTTCTCTTATTTTCCAGTAGACTACATTACAGCTTATCATATTGAGAAATAAAAAATGGGTAAAATGTGATTAGGAAACCACCTGCCTGTAAGACCAAATTTTCTGAATAACAATTACTAGGATAGTAATAGAACCCAGGTGTGGTTAAAAATATTTCCTCTAAAAATATTGTAGAAATAGAAAGTGAGTGTAACATGCCTAAAATGCACCAATCAGAGCTTTGAATAATGACAGTGTTAGGTGCTGGAGAACTCTTAGCACTAAAATACAAAATTCCTATTCACTTAAAAAACTCCAGAATACAGTTCTTAAAATAAAAGAAAGGAATTTGAAGATTGCCTTGTCAGCTCTTCTATCTACCTAGAAAAACTGACAGCTTATCTTTACTATTTCCCAAGAATGTTATGGTCTATTTGGTAGCTCTTAAAAGTGCCTTGGAATATAGATTGATATCTCAAGTTTTGATTTGGGCAAGAGTTTGGTAGGAAGTATGTTATTTCTGATTCAAGCACTTACTTTAGGATGTAAAATTAATAAAACAGTAGTTTATTAATAAATTGTTAAGTATCATTTCCCAAAGGCTACCAGACAAAAACAAAACAAAATAAAAACCCACCAGGGCTGTTAATATATGCAAATTTCACTGAGGTTAGCTTTCCTTCTCCAGATCTAAGGGTCACAGAGTTCTGTGTTAATCTCATTGCAAGTGCTGTTAAACTGCCACCTGTTTGCCTTTTTAAGGAGAATTTTTTTTAATGTTTTGAATTAATGATACTGAAGACCTACCACTAACTCCAGAAAAGGCAAAACTTATTGTTTAAAAAACAACACAAAGCCAGTCACTTCATAATACCTTAATAGCAGAATGAACTTAAAAATTTATCTAAGCAGAAAAAGAAATTGAAGAAATGCAAATATTTTCATTTCTTAATGCCCTCTGAGTAGATAAGGGTGTCAAGATACTGTTCAGCTCTTTTAGTGCAAATTAAGCCTTAAAATAGAAGTGCAAATTACACTGTATTAATTTGCTAAATGTTTTCCTTTGCTGCAGCAAATCATTAATCAGTTGGGGTCTTTAGTTATTACATGCAGGAGATTTTCAGAAGAGGATCTGTACACATCTTTTTCAAAACTTAAGTACATTACAGATATCCCCTACTAACCATTAATTTACTTGTTAATTAATAATTTGAAGACATTTTTAGTAAATCATAAAATTTAAATCTTCACACATGCACACACACACAAAGCTTAGAATTTTTTCTGTGTTCTCTGATGTACCATCATCTAAAGAGTGTAGCATAATATGTTATTATGCTCCCAGTCAAGTTTATTATTAGCAAAATAACTAGAGAATGTAATAATATAGGATGCTTCAACATCTGGAAGGAGAGTTTAGGTGCATGAGCTCCATCTTGGAACACTAGCATTTAGTTGAAGGATTCATTCAAATGTCCTTAAACTGAAATTCTGAAAAAAGCTTCTAAATTCCTCCAGAGACTAGAATGCAAAAAAAGGACAGAGTAGAATATTAGTGAGAATAAACATGTGCAGTGATAACAGACACAACATCACTGGTAAAGACTATGCTCAGTTTTGGCAGGTGGGAATAATATGAGCCTCATGTGGTTGTTTTAAGATTAAATGAATAATATATATTAGAAAGAAAAAAAATGAGATTTTGTTTTCTTGTATTTGCCTCTTTTCCTTCCCTCATTAAAGCTGATAGCAACTCAGCTTCCTTGCCTCAGGGGATGTTTGTGGCAAGGAAGAAAGCAGAAGTTGCTTTCAAAACACTTTCCTTCCTAGCTTGAAGTGACCACCCCCAAATATCTATTGAATAAGAATTTAGGGCTAGTAATCTGGTTGGAAGTAGTGTACCAGTTGGCTAGGAATTTATTGAAGCTACACTTGCATGGTATTACAGATCAACACAAACAGGAACATTTTCTAAAATTGCTTGTATTCTCACTTTTTAAAAATGTTATTTCATAGTATCATGTAATATTATTTCTATTTAGGGTGGAGAAGGGGGAACCAAGCAAAGGGAATCTCCCAAGCCATTTTTGGGCACTTCTGTGGAAAAGAAGGATTTCACTGAGAATAAAACGTGATGCATAGGCTAAAAGGATGAGAAAGAAGTCGGTGGGCCTCTAGAGCAGTGGGGATTTGCTCCCTGATCTCTGGAAGTGTCCCTAGAATGTGACAAGATCTCAGAATGAATGGCTTAATGCTGCATAGAGAGGCTGGAACCTAAGCATTGGAACTCCCACTAGCCAAACATAGGTGTGCCCCAGACTTGGTCTATACTATGGTCTGAATGTTTATGTCCCCTCAAAATTCGTATGTTGAAATCCTAATCCCCAAGGTGATGGTATTAGGAGATAGGGCTTTGGGGAGCTAGTTATGTCACATTAGTACCCTTGGCCCCTTCCACCATGTAGCGTCACAGTGAAAGGACTACCATCTATGAACCAGGAAGCAAGCTCTCATCAGAAACTAAATCTGGCTGTGCCTTTGATCTTAAGACTTCCCCGCCTCCAGAACTGTGAGAAATAAACGTTTGTTGTTTATAAAGCTGCAAGTTTATGGTATTTTGTTTTAGCAGCCCAAATGAACTAAGACAACCGAAATGCAGCAGTTTGATAGACCAGAGGTTGATGGGTCAATACATATTGATTAACATCTATTATTTGTCAATCATCATTCTAGGTTCTAGGCATATAGGAATGAATAAAACAAATAAAGTGCCTGCCTTCAATAAACTTACATTCTAGTGGGGAGGGACAAAAAATGAACACATTTTAAACGAATAAATAAATTCAGATACGGCTAAGTGTAGTGAGGAAAAAAATTAGGAAGAGAGAAGGTAAAAATTGTCTAAAGTTACTGGCAGTTAGGCAGATGTGGGGTAGGGAAGAAAAGTTTACTCTGATTAGTTAACCAGGAAAGTTCTGAGCTGAGGGGGTGTCCAGGTTTTGTTGTGCCTGACATTTATGCAATTTGGGGATTCCTCTTTAAGGAAAAGGATATAAAATTACACTCAGTTAAGTGTAGGGCCTTGGAAGGAATCCATTGAAGTTAGAGGCCCTGAAGTTTTGCAGTAAATCTGCCTCCAGCTGGAACTTAAATGTCGGGAAGCCACCTGAAGGGATCATGCAGGCTAGGACAGATGTTCCAGCATTAACTAGTGTGTAAACATGGCTGTAGCACTGTGTAGTATGACCTCAGAAACTTGACACACACCCCGGTGGAGGTTAAAGACCACCAAGAATGACTGATATAGAATTCCCTACTGGTCAGGAGTTTAGGTTGAGATTAAGTTATTTATAGAAAATTAGGCCAGATGAGGACTCTTTAAGTGAGATTCATTCCCAATACATAAATAAAGAGTCAGCTTTATTTATGTATTATAGCTGACATTGCATATAGCTGACATGTAGTTCATTTTCTATTGGTGCCATAAGAAATGACCACAAATGTAACACCTTATAACAATAACTATTCATTATCTCACAGTTCTGTAGGTCAGAAGTGCAGGTGGGCTCAGTTGGGTTCTATGCTCAGGAGGCCAAAAACCAGGTATCAGCTGGGCTGGGCTCTTAGCTGGAGGCTCTGGGGAGCTCATTTAAGTTGTAGTTGCAGGACTGATGTCCCCACTTCCTTGCTAGTGGTGGACTGAGAATCACTCTCAGCTCCTAGCGACCTCTTTCTGTTTCTTACACATGGCCCCCCTCCATCTTCAAAGCCAGCCACAGTGTGTCAAATCCTTCTCATGCTCTGCTTCCTCTCTTTGACTTCCCCTTCTGCCATCAACCTGAGAGAGGTATCTGTTTTTAAAAGTTGCTGAAATTAGATAATCTCCCTATTTTAAGGTCAACTGACCATATAAAATAACCTGATCATAATATCCTATTTACAG
Organism: Aethalodelphis obliquidens; assembly: GCF_003676395.1. Lineage (NCBI taxonomy): Eukaryota > Metazoa > Chordata > Mammalia > Artiodactyla > Delphinidae > Aethalodelphis > Aethalodelphis obliquidens. Next base: position 26,398,743 of record NW_020837952.1, read on the forward strand.
GTTCCAGGGATTAAATCAAGGACATCTCTGAGGGATGGTTTTAGAAATCTTGCCTGACACAGGGCTCAATAAATAATAGTTTCTTACCATCTTACATTTCAAAGAACATTTCTTAATCACCTACTGTAATCCAAGAACTAAGAAAATGAATGACATTATCCTTTAGGTTAAGGAGTTTACACTTTAGTAGAGGAAACTGGTATTGAAATAGGTAATTTAAATACAATGATAAGAGCTAATACTTTTACAGAATTTACGAAGGGCCCATTCCTATTATAAGCACTGAATGAATATATTACTGTACAGGGTAAAGAAAGGGATACAAATAAAGGGAAGGATACAGTTAAAGCAGTGTATACTGTTAAAGGACAGAAGAGTGTACTTTGGGTTGGGGGTGGGGGCTGAGGGGAGGGACAGATAGGCACAGCCTATCAGGGAGATCTTTGAGAAGGAGTGATACATGAACTCATCCTCAAGGAAGAGTAGGAACTAGCCAGGCACAAACATGATGTGTGTGTGAAGGGGAGTGGGAATCTTGTATGTATAAAGGCAGAAAGAGGGACAGTTACATAGTATCAGAGCACAAAACATCAAGAAAGTCATAGCAGGATCCAAAACTGGAGAAATAATAATTTTATAATGGAAGGTCTTAGATACAAAGAAGCGGGGCATATTTATCATTAAAATGATGGGGATGAAAAGGAACACAGAATTGTTCAGAGTAGCTCAGACAGCCCTAGATAAAATGTGAAGAAAGCTTAATTTATCTTTGAAAATTTCTCTCCTCCCCATTTATCCTGTGACTCATTCTTGCTATTAGCAGATGTAATCCATCATTGGCATAAACTGAGAATTAAGATCTTAGCTAATAAGGCTTAAAATATGACCCGTCTATCTCATTTTAAAAGAAAATTCTCAAAGACTGAAAAATCATCAGGGCAATGACAAGCCACCAAAGCCCTCATATGTTTAGGCCAGAATGGGCAACACCTTTTCCATTTGAAAGGCTAGTTTAAATGGCAGCTGGTGTTGTAGAGGGAAGCTAATGGGATGATGAGGACTGTGTGTCCTGCTGTTTTCTTCCTCTGCTCATTTGTCCATTCTGATAGCGTCTTGGAGCATTAGGCGTATCCTACTGGGTTATCCCCAATTATGCTTCAGTCAAAGGGTTTGGCTAGACTAAATGACCTCACAGTTCCTTGGAATTTACAGAGAAAATTTATTTCTACTCCACCATCACAACTTAAATATAACAAATAAATGAAAACTTGGAATACTACTATTAAGATGATGGAGACTCGTGGTTAAAAATTAATACTAAAAATTGGGGAGAAATTAGATATAAAATAATACATAGATAACTAGTTAACTTATTCTAAGTTAAATATATATATACACACACACATGCATACACAGTATAGTAGATGTCTGTTTTTTAATTTCACCTATCTGGCATGCCTTCCCTCTTCTATTAATAGTGATGCGTGGGTTTTCTTGGAAGGGGGGAAGGATTGTTTGTTTCACTGCACAGAGTCTTGGAATTATCAAGTTTCCCTACCCAGAAGTAGATACATAAATCAGTTAGGATTCTTGATTGCAAAGAAGACACTGCCTATTTGTACTAGTTTTCTATTGCTGTGCAACAAATTACAACAAATTTAGTGGCTTAAAACAACACAAATTTTTTAAATTTATTTTTTAAACATTTAAAAAATTTTATTTATTTTTGGCTGCATTGGGTCTCCGTTGCTGCGCGCGGGTTTTCTCTAGATGTGGCGAGCGGGGGCTACTCTTCGTTGCGGTGCTCGGACTTCTCACTGCGGTGGCTTCTCTTGTTGCGGAGCACGGGCTCTAGGCACACAGGCTCAGTAGTCGTGGCTCACAGGCTCTAGAGCGCAGGCTCAGTAGTTGTGGCGCATGGGCTTATTTGCTCTGCAGCATGTGGGATCTTCCCGGACCAGGGGTCAAACCCGTGTCCCCTGCATTGGCAGGCGGATTCTTAACCACTGCACCACAAGGGAAGTCCCACAAATTTTTAAGTCATAGTTTCTGTGAGTCAGGAGTCTGACACATTTTTGCTTGGTCTTCTGCTCAGGGTTTTTTGAGGCTGAAATAAAGATGTTGCTAGCTGTACCCGCAGCTTGGGTACCTTGAGGCTTGGGGTCCTCTTCGAAGCTCACTAGTCATTTGCAGCATTCAATTCCTTGTAGTTGCAGAATGGAGGTCCCCATATTCTTGCTGGCTATCAGCCAGAGGCTGCTCTCAGCAACTAGAGGCTGCCCTCAGGTCCTTGCCACGTGGCCCCTCCATACAGCTCACGACATGGTGTCCAGGCCAGCAGGAGAATCTCCCTCCAGGAAGGGCCCAGTCACTCTTTAAAAGACCTTTCCCCATTAACTCAAGGCCACTCAGGATAGTCTCCTTTATTAAAAAAATAATATTTTTTTCACATTTTAAATTAAAAAAATGTTTTAATTGTGTTAAAATATACATAATGTAAAAGTTACCATTTGAACCATTTTCCAAGGATACAGTTTGTGGCATTAAGCACATCTACATTGCTGTGCAACCATCACCACCTTTCATCCACGGAACTTTTTTCATCTTTAAAAACTGAAATTCTGTACCCATTAAACAATAACTCCATCCATCCCACCCCCAGTCCCTAGAAACCATTATTCTACTTTCTGTCTTTATGAATTTTACCATTCTAAGTATCTCATATGAGAGGAATCATACAGTATTTGTCCTTTTGTGACTGGCTTATTTCACTTAGCATAGTATTCTCAAGGTTCGTTTTGTTTATCTATTCATCTGTCTGTGGACACTTGGGATGTTTCCACCTTTTGGCTATTGTGAATAATATTGCTATAAGCATGGGTATACACATATCTCTTCATGACCCTGCTTTAAATTCTTTGGGTATATACTCAGAAGTGGAATTGCTAGATGATGTGGTAATTCTAATTTTAATTTTTTGAGCAACAATCATACTGTTCTCCATAGTATCTGCACCATTTTATGTTCCCACAAGCAGGATAATCTGCCTTTGATTAACACAAAATCAACTGATGTGGGTCATTAATTACAACTACAGAATTCCTTCACCTTTTTCATGTAACGTAATCACAAGAGTGAAATCCATTGTATTCACAGTTCCTTCCAATACTCAAGATGAGGGGATTATACATGGTGTTTACACCAGGGACAAGAATCTTGGGGAGCATTTTAGAATTTTGCACACCACACTTCCATAAGCAGAAAAGACATTTATGGAAAGGATGTTGAATGGTTCCAGAATTAGTGAGAAGGCCAGAGAATGAACCCACAAAATGAGCAGGAACAAATGTAAGTCCGGCAATAATAACATAGTCAAGATCACATTATATGAAAACTCTGATAGAACGACATTGGTGGTGCCACCACCAGATAGTAATTGTTGTGACAACTGTGGTAAACAGCCTCTAAGAGGGCCCCCAATGATCCCCACCTTGTGGTATTTATCATGCCTTCACATTGTCCCTGTGCTGTTCTGAGTGACCAGTAGCATTCAGCACAAGTGATGATGTGTCACTCTTAAGATTAGGTAATAGAAGACACTGGTTTCAGTCTTGTTTGCTCGATTGCTCTCTAGAATCACTCATTCTGTGTGACTTGGGCTATCATGCGTGAAGACACTCAGGCACCTTTTTTGGACAGGCCCACTTAGTGAGGAACTGAAGCCTCCAGCCAAGGGAATGAGCCTTCTTGAAAGCAGATCCTCCGGCCCCAATCAAGCCTGCAAATAAATGACTGCAGCTCTGGCTGCCAGCGACCTAAGAAGAGCCTTTCCATCTTTAGAGGGTTTTAAGCAAACAAAGACAAATATGGGAAAGAGATTATATGTACACACAATAACTAAACTATTTACCATCTAGTCCTTTACAGATAAGGTTTGCTGACCCTTCTACCACCATTACTGAGGACAACTCAACTTCCCAACATTTTCTCTGAATTCAAAGTCCTTGGTCTGAATGCCCGGTTGGTTAAGCCTAGCTCAGGTGCCCAAGACTTAACTGCTGAGGAACTGGAAGAGAGAATGTCTAGCCCCATGTAGCTTCTGTAGTGGGTGGCATGGTCCTTTCTCCCAACACGACTCACAAAATGGGAATTGTCCCTAATTAAAAAGTGTTCAGATTCTAGGTAACAAACAACAAGCAGAAAAATGATCCAACTCCATGGAAACCAATCAGATTAGCTCTCTTTAGCATTTAGCAGACAAAGTTGATTTGTCCAGATGATGATGCTCTAAAGAGACTGTCTAGTATTCTTGTCATCGCCTATGTCAGTTCCTGTACTACTTGCTTTCTTAGCTTTTTTTTCAATTTTGGGGACTACACCATATCCTTCTAACAAACTGATTTTTTTGCTTAAAATTAGAGTCAATTTCTGTGCTGGAACAAAGAACTCTACCTGATATAATATTATTGATATTGTGTGAAGAAGATCATCAGAGAAGAATTTCAAATTTGTTAATATTTTATTTCTCCAAGACTTTGTTATTTTATTTCTCCAAAAGACCTTTTCCCCACAGGAAATATTTCAATATTTCAAACCTTCATTTATCCCAAGCAAATGACATCAGAATATGTTTCTGAACCTGGCATAGGGACTTCCCCGGCAGTCCAGTGGTTAAGACTCTGCAGTTCCCAATCCAAAACTGGGCAGAAGACCTAAATAGATATTTCTCCAAAGAAGACATACGGATGGCCAAGAAGCACATGAAAAGCTGCTCAACGTCACTAATTATTAGAAAAATGCAAATCAAAACTACAATGAGGTATCATCTCACACCAGTTAGAATAGGCATCATCAGAAAATCTACAAACAACAAATGCTGGAGAGGGTGTGGAGAAAAGGGAACCCTCTTGCACTGTTGGTGGGAATGTAAATTGATACAGCCACTATGGAGAACAGTATGGAGGTTCCCTATAAAACTAAAAGTAGAATTACCATACGATCCAGCAATCCCACTACTGGGCATATACCCAGAGAAAAGCATAATTCAAAAAGACACATGCACCCCGATGTTCATTGCAGCACTATTTACAATAGCCAGGTCATGGAACAACCTAAATGCCCATCGATAGACGAATGAATAAAGAAGTTGTGGTACATATATACAATGGAATATTACTCAGCCATAAAAAGGAATGAAATTGAGTCATTTGTTGAGATGTGGATGGATCTAGAGACTGTCAAACAGAGTAAAGTAAGTCAGAAAGAGAAAAACAAATATCGTATATTAACGCATGTATGTGGAACCTAGAAAAATGGTACAGATGAACTGGTTTGCAGGGCAGAAGTTGAGACACAGATGTAGAGAACAAACATATGGACACCAAGGGGGGAAAACTGCAGTGGGGTGGGGATGGTGTTGTGCTGAATTGGGCGATTGGGATTGACATGTATACACTGATGTGTATAAAATTGATGACTAATAAGAACCTGTAGTATAAACAAACAAACAAAACAACTAATACTAAACTTTCTTTGGGTTATTTGTATGGAAATATGTTAATATAAATGTTTCAGACATTACATGAAATTTCTATAAAAAAAAAAAGACTCTGCAGTTCCACTGCAGTGGGCATGGGTTCGAACCCTGGTGGGGGAAGTAAGATCCTGCATGCTGTGCGGCATGGCCAAAATAATAAAATAAAATAAAACACTGGCATAATAATAATAATGGGTAGAAAATTATATTCTCATTATGAAACATAAGATTTAAAATTATAAAGAATACTCAATAATTTCTTTCTTCAATTAGATCTATAACCAGCTATTCTAGAATTTGTGTATCAGAACTCAACTGCCTCTTTTTTGTTAGCTATCACTTAAAATCAGTTTATATTATTCACTTATTCATTTGTTCATTCACCAAACATTTATGAGCACCTGCCACGTGGCAAGCCCCTATTAGTGCTAAAGTTATAACAGTGTAAAACATATATTCCCTTAAATCAACAACAATCAGTAACTCAACTCTGTGATCAAACACAGCACCATAAATAATAGAACAGCCTCCATTATGTGCCCTTCCATTATCTATGATATATTTTTGCCGAAAATGAATAGCTTGAGTCTAATCAAGCCTCTTAGATCAGATATCATTTTATAAGAAATAAGGGGGCTATAAGAACATATTAAATTATACCATAAGGATTTAATCAGAAAAACCCAAATGTAGGATAGTCTACAGGACAATTGGCCAGGCCTCTTAAAAAAAAAAGTGAGGATTTTTAGATTAAAAGAGACTGAAAAATATAACAACCAAATTAAACATGTGAATTTTGACTAGGTTCTGATTTGGAAAAAAAAAGTTATGATTGATTGCTGGGAAAATTTAAATATGGATTGGGTTTTAGATTGATATTAAGAATTTTTTTGTTATTTGTGTTCTGAGATGTGGTAATAATGTTATGATTACAAAATCTGTCCTTAATTTAAGGAGATGCATGGATAATTTAAGGAGATGCATGTATAAAGTGTCATCATGTTGACAACTTCCTTTCAAGTGGTTTGGCAAAATAAAAAAAAATAAACACACATAAAGTAGATAAAGGAAATTTGGCAAGATGTTAACAATTTCTGAATCTAGCTAATGGGTATCTAAGTGTTTGTTATACTATTCTTTCAACTTGTCTGTTTGAAATTTCTCATAACAAAATGTTGAGAGAAAAAGAGCCCATTGCAGGGAGACTGTGCTGTGATTCCCTAATGGGGTCAATACCATTGTCCCAGAGGCATTTGGAAGTGTGGTGGGGGTATCTTTGTTATCAAAATGTCTGGGGAGCATTACTATGATTTGATGGGGAGGAAGGTAGCAGGGATGCTAAATAACTTGCAATGTGAGGGAATTCTTCACCCAACAATGAATTACACTTCTCAAAATGCCATTACCTTCCCTGTTGAGAAGTACTGAAAATAAACCAGTCAGTAGCTCTTCCCCCCCAAAATCCTTCCTTAACCCCATATACAATTCTAGTGTTTCTTCTTCAATCTGCAAAAAATAATCTTGATAGAGGAATCTTCATTCATGGTTTCCACTTCCTCATTTTCTTTCCATTCCTTAATTCACTCTAGTTTGGTTTCACAACCACCATTCCTTAAAAACTGGTCTTATCAGGATGACCAGTGATGTTATTGTTAAGTCCAGTGGACGTTTTGCAGTATTTGACCATGATGAATACTTTCTCCTTCTTGAAAATTTCCCCTCATCTTTCACGACACCACTCACTCCTGGTTTTCCTCCTAATTCTCTAACTACTTTTAAGATTCCTCTCATACACTCCTTTTTCTCTGCCTACATTTTATTTCACAGGATTTCATCTGTAGCCCTTTTTTCTTTTCACTTTACAGAGTTTTTTTTTCTCAGATCCCCACCTGAAGGCCAGATATTGCATCTAAGTTCCATAGTCATTTATACAATTGCTTACTGACAGGAAATATCTGAGCCTAACAAATGCAAAATGGAATTTAACAGCTTCCCACGTATACTTGCTTCTTCTCTTAGAGTCTTTATTTAAGGCAATGACTGGGATCTACTTAATGCTTTGGGAACCTACTGTAAAGCCATCTATCCTAGGTGGCAAAGGAGGGAAGGTGTAGGACAGGGACGGCTTATGGAAGGAGATGACACTTCACGGACACAATTAATCAACGAGGAATTGGATGAGGTGTTTGGGGGTGATGCAGTGTGAGTTAGGGAGGAGACTCCATCAGAACAGAGGCAGAAACACAAAGGCAAGTAAAACTACACTTCTCCTGGAAGTGAATGTAATTCACAATCGATGAAGCATACATGCTTTTTTGGCAGGAAGAACTGGCAAGGGATAGAGTTGTAAAGGTAGGAAGGAAGTAGATCATGTAGAGTCTTTTATGCCATGCTAAGGAGTTTGGCTTTTATCTTATCAGGTCAGAGTTGGCAGATTGATTGCCCACAGGCTACAGAAGTGATGTGTTTTAAAAGAGTAGAATTAGTTGTCAACATTTTAAAATTGAGAAATTTCACATACAGGTTTGGACTTCTAGCCTGTTCTGAAGATTTGGGAGTTCTGGCCACATTTCCCCACATTTGACAGACTCTGCTGTCACCACTCTGCAATAGTACCTATTGATCTGCTTTATTCAAATGTCACTTATGCCACCTGCCTGGCCCCTGTGGCCATTGGCAATTGCTACTTTTGCTTCAGATGCTGGTTAGCCATTGAAGAACTGTTAGCAGGGAGGTAGTATGATCAGACATTTGGGTCAGAAAGATCATTCTGGAAGAAAAATATAGGTTAGATTCTGGGGCATAGGAAAGGGTACCATAAAGAAATGAATCTATAAATTCTAGAGCAAAAGTGGGCTGTGGGTAGGGAGAGAGAACAGACTCATTACCTCTCCCCAGACACCATTTACCCTCCTAAACCACTAGGTAAGTCAGAGGAGGTAAGAACTTTGCAGTACTGGAGTGACAGTTGGAGACAGCCTCAAATAGGGCAATGACAGTACAGATGGAAAGGAGGGTCCAAAAATCAATAAAGCTTAACCATTGTATGTGGGGTGTGAAAAATGGGAGGAGTGTAGGATAGTTTCTGAATAGATAATGAATGATAGGGTCTAATTTTGATTAAAAACCGTTTATCACACTGCCTAGGAGAAGATAAGTTCTCTTGCATCAATTAAGTAGATTTGCTTTTCACAGTGATCACTTCGCTAGATGTATTTTCACATATCCCTAGTAACCATACATCAGTAAATTATACACCATTCCTGAGTAAAACTCTAGGAAAGGTAATTGAACACAAAGTAAGTGAAAGTTTTGACAAGAACTTGGTGGTCACCAAGAACAACTAAAGGTTCTTGAAAAATGAGCCAAGCTAAATTAAGCTCATTGTTTTATTTTTTGTCTGCTTGTTTGTTTGTTTTGTTAAGCATGTGGGGCTAGGTCAGGATAATGTAGACAGAGAGGCAGAGAGCAGGCACAAGCTCTAAAGTTTCTCTAAGCTGCTTTGCCTTGACAGGAACATGATAGACACTGGATTTCTTAGCCTGACAATTTCTCCAACTCTATCAGCTTTCCATTTTCTTCAGTATTCTCCACATTATCCTAATCTCTCTTTTCCCATTTTTTTAACCTCTTCATTTTCTTTTTAGTTACCAACAGAGTGACTTATTTTTTCTTCTTGTATCTGTTGGACTTTAGATATTTCTAATTTTCCCAACTATATGACTTTTACTTAAATCTCCAATATTATTACACCCATTGTACATATCTTTACCTGACTCATAAACATTCTCACTCCTGATACACACACACACATAAACACACATATATAGTGTGTATATATATGTATATATATATATACACACACACACTGTATGTAAGTTATATGTGATTTCTCTTATTTCTCAAATTATTTTAATTCACTTCATTTTAATCCTATTTCAGATTCATCCTTCTAAATTTTATCTTCTTATATCTTACTTTTACCTTTTGTAGATAAAATTCTATAACATGCATTTCATGCCTTTTAATACCTATTACGTCATTATCTGAGTAGCTAAGGATAAAGAAGCTTGTATGTGCTCCATTCCCACTTATGGCTGTAAAAGAAAATATGAAAGATGTACTGAGAGGGGTGAGGGTTATAGTTGCCAGATATGTGTATTTAGATAGATAGATAGATAGAGATATGTACGATACAAATACATGAAATTATGAATGAGAATGTCTTTATTCTTAATTACATCCAAGTAGGCAATCAGCTAAGATATATCTATCTGGAAGGGTAGCTGATTTTCACTTCTCTTTAGGCATAGGTTAAAAACAAACCCTGGAGTGGATAATAAGGCCATTCTTCTGCTCACTTTCATAAACGCCAATGCAATGTTCTAATCCCTCAGGTATAGGAAATATTGGTACAGCATCGGATTAGTTCAGACATGAGATGAAAGCTTGAAAATCGGTCCCTATAGCGTTTGTCTTGTACATGTATAGTCATTCTGGTGTTTTTACTGTGGCACTCTCTCTGGCTTCCTTCATCTCCACCACTTCTATCATAGTTCAACCCTGTTTAACTCACTTCTAGAGATGAACGTGAACAAAGTGTAGTTTTCTCTACTGTGAAGATTTCTGCTATGTTATGGACTGAATTCTGAAGACAAATATTTCTTCTTGCCTGGGTAAGGGAAGAAAAGAGAAAAAGAGAGTATTAATATTTTGAACTGATGGAGTTGTTCTGTATCTTGATTATGGTGGTGGTTACATAACGGTATACATTTGCCAAAAATCATAGAACTGTACATGAAAAAGAATGAGATTTACGGTCTTTAAAAAAAAAAAGGGAGCAAGAGAAACCAGTTAAGTTCTAAGACTGTCAAAGTTACAGCCAGAAAAAATATATCATATTCATAAAGTCACTTTCATATTCAGATGATAATATTCCTAAGATAGTAACTATTACTAATATAATCTTCAACATAGCTTAGTTACTCTCTTCTTTAAAACTTTGAAAGAAAACAGTTAAGTTCTCAAAAGCCATCTTATATTCTAATCATTTGTTTTTCAGAAGTTTAGATTTAAAATTCAGTTAACAGTATCAAACTGGTTAACTAAGTGTGGTAGAGAGCCAGCCATCAAAATGGCCCCAGTGACTCTCACCTCCTGGTGTTCATGCTTCTGTGAAGTTCACTCCCATTATGAAAACAGCTGACCTGTGTAACCAATAGGATATTGAGGAAATCACAGAGTGTGATTTCCTAGCCTGGGTCATAAATGCTTTAAAGTTTCTGTCTTGCTTTCTCAGGGATCACTTGTTCTGGGAGATGCTAACTGTTATGCTGTAAGGACACTCATGCAGCCCTGCTGAGATGCCCGCATAGTAAGGAAATTTCCCATGTGAGGGAGGCATCTTTGAAGGAGGTCCTTCAGCTTAAGTGAAGCCTTCATTGACTAATGTCTTCAATGCAGCCTCATGAGAGATCTAGAGCCAGAGTCATCCAGCTATGCTGCTCCCAAGTTCCTGACCCACAGACACTGTGAGATAATAAATGTTTATTATTGTTCTAAGCTGCTAAGATTTGGGGTAATTTGTTATGTATCAGTGGACAACAAATACACTAATATATTTTATTTTTCTGAAATATATTCAAACCTAAATATTCCAGGCTATACTGCATTGACATAGAGTAATATCTGCTTGAATTTTAAGCTCAATTATATTAACTGATAAAGTGAGGATATTGTGATATGTAGATTTGCACTGAGTTCAATTTCTAGAAGTTAGAAAATGATCAGTAAGTGATCATTGATTGAGAATTTTTTTTTTTAAATTTAGAGCCTGTTTTTTTGCAAGGACTGAAAACTAATCAAAGTAGCTTAAGTAAAAACAGGATATACCGAAAGGATAGAACCTCATAGAAAGTATGTTCAAGAGGAACAAATTTGGGTTCTTGGGAAGTGGAAAGTTTTCAGGTGGTATATCTCTCCATCCCTCCTTTTCCTCTTTTTATCTCTCTATTACTCTGTCTCTATGCTCATTTTCCTACCTCCTTCTCCCTATATCTGTTTCTCTTTCTGTCTGTCTTTTTCTCTCTACATCTCAGTTTCTCCTCTCCCTACTGCTGCTTTAATTTTCTCTCCTTCCCTTTTCTTGTCCCCTTTTCTCTGCATCGCTCCTTCCCTCTGTCTCTTTCTTTTTTTTTCTAAATCTTTCCATCTTTCCTTTCCTCTCTGTCCCTCATACCCTCGCCTCCCATTCCCGCCTTCTTGTGTTTCCCTCTTCCTTCCCTTCTTTTTTCTCTCCACTTCCCTCTCCCTTTCCTATTGTATCTCTTCCTTTCTTTTTCTATTTTGCATCATCTCTCATCACTTATTCTAGGTATCTTCTTTACCCTTCTCTTCTGAAGGATGCCTGCCTTCAAACTTAAAATATTATGAAGATTCTAAAATCAATGTAATAGATTCTGTTAAAGTTTTCTGAAATACAAAACATCTCAGAAACCTGGAGGTTATGAAAACCTCAGCAATCTTGGTAGTACTGAGAACGTGGAAGACAACAAAAGTCTCAGAGTAGCTGATGTAAACATCTCAAAGTCCAGGGGTCTATGTACTTTACATATGAGATCTCCTACCTCTTTCTATCCACGTTCTCATTCTTAGCCTGCAGCAAATTAGGGGGAAAAAAGCCAGAGGAGGGATGCTGCTAAAGTCAGATTGTTGGTACCAACAGAGGGTTGGCACCTGAAGAGCAAAAGACTACATAGGTTAAAAACTACAACAATGAAAAGCAGACACAAGAACTGAGAAAATGTAACAGTGTGGATCCAGTCAAAGAAAGGGCAAGCAGTCCTATACTTTTCAGTAGTCTGGAACAAATCTCTAATAGTGGATATTCATTATAATAATTATGGAGAAATTATACAATTTTATTTAGATATTTAAGAAGGCAGGAACATACTTTGTGAATATTTTGGTAAAATATTAAAAAGTACACCCTTTAAAATGTAAACTTTGGACATTAAGGAAATTTAGATATGAGCAATATCAACTTATAGATGATTTTTTTTTTTTTTTCTATACGTTGTGGCCTCTCCAGTAGCAGAGCACAGGCTCTGGACGCGCAGGCTCAGTGGCCATGGTTCATGGGCCCAGCTGCTCCGTGGCATGTGGGATCTTCCCGGACCGGGTCACGAACCCATGTCCCCTTCATCGGCAGGCGGACTCCCAACCACTGTGCCACCAGGAAAGACCTAGATTATTTTAAATAAAAATTTAATTACATTAAATAATGTCTGTTGGTTTTTTTTCCATTGATGCAGGAGAAAAATTAATAAATTTAACTTTTGGTACAATAGAGTCCAACAGATCCTAAATACTAATAGCCTTAGAAATTTTAAATGATACAAAAATATTAGAGGTTTGTATCAGCCTCATCTTGGGTACAAGCATGAAACTGTTTCAACAAGCAGTTAAAAGACAAACTTCCTTCTGCCCAGGAACATACGTTAGCAAGTTTTTCTTACTGGTTAATACATACCTTACTAGTTAATAGTGAGAATGGATCATGTGGGTATGTTTTCATTCTCCAGCTAGTTCTAAGATCCTCTAAGGTAGACTCAATTTTTTCTATTTTCCTGTGTTGTGAAGGACCATGTCCCTCACATTGTGCATGCTTAACAAATGCTTATGACTGACTTAACTGGCTGATACTGTGGTTTCCAACTGGGGCTATGGCAAACATAATAGTTTTATTTCAAATATGCTGCTTAGATTAAACTCCCCACAAATCCTTATTGGAGTTATTTTGAAAAGTTTTTGTTTTCTGATTATAAAGCTAATTTATTCTCCTTGCAATATTATCAGGAAAAAAGTTTAAAATCTAAAGAAGAAAATAATGTCACATAATTCCATTACTCACAGATCTGTTAACGATTTGGAATACAGCATATCTTCCAGATTTTTTTCTTTGAATATACTCATGAATACATATACAGTTTTACTTTTTTAAAAAATATAAACCCCAAAAAAGTCACTTTATACATAAAAACTAGTAGCTATCTTTTCATTTAGCAATATATCATGGACATGTTCCCATGTCAAAGAATATAGGTGTGCAGTGCATGAATATCATTCTATGTACTTTTTTCTTCAGTCTTCTTTTGGTGATTTTCATGTATCTTATAAATTTTCAATCATAAAAAATTGCACAGCTGAACATATTTGATTTACCTTCCTTAAGAAAATACCCCTAGAAATGGAATTGCATAACAGAAGTTTGAGCTCCAAGCATATCAGTGAATATTTATTGATCGATCATCAGACTATATGACTAATTATAGGGACACAGCTATTTAGATAATTTGGAATGGTTAACCTTTTAGCCATATGAAGATATATTACATAAGTATATTTTTGAAGGACTTCTAAGTAGCTCCACTGACAAGTATTTTGAAATATCAATAGTTACTTAGTAAAGAAACTTCTGAGAATCTTTGTGGTCTACAGTTTTGGATAAACTCAATAAACTGTTAACTATCAAAGTCTTGATATCAGCATCTGCCAAGGGGAAATACCAAACCAAAGTTGCTTTTGCGGTAGGTACTAGCAGCAGTGTTAAGCATTCGTAATGTCCCTACCAGTGACAGAGTGATTCTTTATCATTGCAGTTTGGCTATCACATATCAGGGGAAGTGGTAAATTCATATTAGAAATTATAACCATTCTTTGGTAACTCAAGGATCTTGGGCAGATATTTTACCCTTAAGGGACTTTACCCTTAAGGGATCTTTTACCCTTAAGGGACTACCTAGTTAGCTGAATTTTAGAGAAAGCTTTTTGATAAACTCATGGTTAGACAAATTCATGAATTCTTGAAAGTACTATGTGAGGCAGTTAATCTAACAAAGTTGATACAGCATGGTGTTTAGGAACATGATGGACTTCGATATTTGACAACCTTGGGATGGAATGTCACTGTTTTCTCTGGAGCACGCAGCGACTTCTCTAAGCATTAGTCTTCTCATTTTAAATATGGAGATGATAATAATCTTAGAGTTGTTGAGAGGGTTAAATGTGGTAATGCAAGGTGCCTATCATATGGTAATCAGTTAAAAAATATCAGTCCTTCTTCTTCATAATCATAGTGATGCTTTACATCCAGCAGGTACTTGTTAATGCTGTTGAAAAACGAGTGTTTAACCTCAAAATATTAACAATGACCACTAAAATTAATTCCATGTTCATGTAGAATTCTGTATAATTTTGTGTGTAATCATATAAATATGTAGAACCACACTAATTTTATTGATTGTTAGAAATAAGCTTGAATTAGTAAAAAGTATGAATTAAAGGTTTTTTAAAAAGTAAAGATAGTTACATTACTTTTAAATTCATTTAATAACTAAACTAAAAGGAGGGTTTTCAGTGAGTTCTTTGGGGAATACATTTTGTTGTAGATGCAAAGCTAGTGTTTTTTCACTTATACATTGTTAGTTATTGTATGCTATTAAAACTTCTTGAGGTACCCGCACAAGTAATTTAAAACATTTCCCCCCACTGAAATCTCATTCTGTAAGAGAATCCCTTACTCAAGATTAAAGGCAAAATTTGTCAACTCAGATTTTTAAAAGTACAGGTTGACTTGCTATGATATTTTTCCCTGTGTGTTTTTTATGTAAGGTGAATAAAGAAAAATTTGGGAAAAATAACCTCTTCTCTGAGACCATTTAGTTAATTTAAAACTTAACACTGAAAGTAATGTTAGGTTGGAACTAAAACGTTGTAAAGCAATGTACTAGAGACCCTGGGGCAACTTCAATCTAATTTAACTAATAAATATTAAGCTCATATTATGAGTCCAGCATTGTGTTAGGAATACAAAGATGAACTTAACGTGGATGTTAATGCTGGGAGGTAATTTGGAGATAATTTAATACAAACCTCTCAAGAGACAGAGGAGAAAATTAAGGCCTCCGAGAGATGAAGTGGCTTTCCCATAGTCAATAGATAAGTAGCAGAGCCAAGAGGAGAATACTTCAAGTTTCGTATTCCTTGCCTAGCCTCACGCTCCCTGCCCCAAAGGTTTTACAAAAGATACTTGGTACAGTTTTTACATTGACTAGAGCTCTTGTGGTTGGGCAATTCCAACAAAGCAGGTCGGGAAAATTTCCATGATAGTCAGCATCTCAAAATAGCAGCAGGTCCGCGCAGCTTTGTTCCTAACTCTGCAAGAATGAAAGAAATTCTAATTATACAACTAGCCCTGGACAAATAGTCCCTCTCAACAAACATTTGAGTGCTTACTATGTGCCTCGCTCTGTGTTATATCCTAGGAATATAAAGTAGGCTGAAAACAGTTCTTATCTTTAAGAAGCTAGTAGTTTCTTAAACTACAGAGGAAACAAACACGTAAGGAGAGAATTTCAGTGACATTACACAGCCCAAACCAATGCCTTGAAAAATGCATCCCAACATTAAAAAATTTTCTTAGTTTTAAGGTGGTTTGGCCAGGGCACAAATACCCTAATCCTACTTCAACACCGTTCCATAAAGTTCTTGTGGCAGAAACAGATAAAAGAAACAAATGCAAAGTAAAGCAGAGTTCGCACTGTGACTCCTAACCTCAGTGCAGAGGAATATGACATACTGACCTATTGTTTCAAGGGAGCAACCGTTTTTCTAATCTAGTTGATTTAAATGGCCTTAGGCCAAAGCACCATCAAACACTTAAACCCACGTTTATTCTGGTCACATGGAACAAAATTAAGTATGAGACTGAGGGTGATCTAGCTGTTTAAGACCCCTGACATGCTGGGCCAGTCCCAGCCTTATGCTCTGATAGCTCTGGAAAGGAGAGAATCAGAGAGCCCTACTTCTGATATTTAACACTTGGAAATCCCACCCACTATCAAATATGGCCTGATCAGTGACTTTTTCTTTTCCTTTTTTTTTTTTTTTGGCTGCGAGGCATATGGGATCTTAGTTCCCCGACCAGGACCCGTGCCCCCTGCAGTGGAAGTGCGGAGTCTTAACCACTGGATTGCCAGCGAAGTTCCTGATCAGTGACTTTAAATTGAATCAACTCCTCCTCTCTACTTGGACAGTTTGGTGCCCTTGAATAGGCATTATTTCCTCCCTTCTTCCTGTCAGATAATCTCCTCAAAAACTTTACCTGAATTTTATTTACAAAACTTTTTTTAATGTTAGCCGATTTGTATCAATCTGTTTCATTATACCCTATCACCTATTATGTTTATATATAAACATATAAACACCTAAGATACTTAGTCTAAGTTTGCTCTTCTAAGTCAACAGAAAATTTGAAAATTTGGACAGAGGAGCTGATCAACCATATAAGAGCTTTAAATAGTTTTAGATGGGTCATGAGAAGTGGCATAACCATTCTGAATGATTACAGTGCTTCAGTTCTACTGTGAACCCATTTTTATTTTTGAAACTCATTCGCCCAGTTAACCTTGGCATTGCCCAAGAAAAAGTCTGACGGAATCTGATGATTATCTCGTAAGGAAGCACAGAGCTACATACAACAAAAAGCAACAACATAGCAACTTAGGTCCAGAAAGCTTTGCTTTTAATCTCATTTTTCCATAAACATGCTCAAATCCATAATACAAGGTGTTTGCTTTTTTAAGTTTATCACTTTTTTTTAACCCCCAAATAAACTTCTTAATGCGTTTATTTTAAATTTGGCGGGGGGGTGGGGTAGGGAGGGGCGACATTTGAGTTTCCTTGCGAAGAAATTAAAAAAAAAAAGAAAAAGTGTTGTGTGTCCCATTCCTTATTCCATCTCCACCAGCCAAATAAGTATGTGCTGCGACGGCATTTCTGTTGCTCTGAAATGTTGAAATAGATACGGAAAAAAAAGGCACCGAAAAAAAAAAAAAGGCACCAAGTGTTCATGTCGAGTGAAGGCACGCAGTGGGCTCCAGAAACCTGGCAGGTGGAGCATCTCGCGTCTGGAGTCTCGCGAGGTGTCGTGAGGCGAACTTGAGGCTCGCGGTTGTATGGGTTGCCGGGTGGAAGCGGGTTGCTGCGTTAAGACCTCCCTGGGCGGAGGGGTTGCGGAAGAGTGCCTACGTTCTGTCCCGGAAGTTGTCTGGCGCTGGGACGTCTTCTTTCAAGCCTTTGTGCTCGCACGTATCCCCCACGACCTGTCTGGGGCGCCTGATGTGGTCGGAGGAGTCGGCGGGCAGGTGTGGAGGTGCCCGGAGGGGGAAGGCCTGGCCGCCCGCGTGGGCCCTCCGGTCGGCTGTGAAGTCAGAAAGACTTGTCGATGGGCCTTCACGACAAACATGGGGGTGCCGACCACCTGGGACCCCTCTAACACGTGGCCCCGCTTCCTGTGCAGGACCCCTTAGATGGCACCAGCCCCTTGTTGCAAACACCGGATCTCCGCTCGTTGACGTGCTCCGCGGGTCGGGGCTGGCGGTCAGCACGCAACATAGGGGCAGCGCCGTGATACTCTGGATGGATCCGCGAGCAGCCGTGGCACGCAGTCTTCGAAGCGCACGCCCCGCGTGTGCTACTCGGTGGCGCCCCTGCCTGGTGGCCACCTGGAAGCCGGCAGCCACGCTGTCCTGATCTTGTTGAGGTACTGCGGGCCCTTGGTGACGTCGGGGACGATGATGGGGCTGGCGCTGGCGGGTCCAAAGCACCACATCCTTTAGGCGTCGGCCGCATCCTACTCGTACTTCTCGGTCACTTTGAGGCCTGCTCCTTGAGTTCCTGGCGGGCAGACACCTCGACCTTGTCGGTGTCCTTGGCCAAGCAGTCGGGGAAGCGCCGCACCTTCATGTGTAGCCGATGGTGCTTGTTGGAGGCCTTGGACAGGCCCAGGTAAGTCTATCACTTTTGAATGGTATCGGGCTCTTAAATTTTTGTGTCAAAGCTCAGTGGTTCCCCCCACCCCAACCACATTTTTATACTCCCATGAAAATAAGCATTTAATTCGCTTGCATTTCAGATTACAATATGTAGGAGAGTTATTCCTTCGATTTAGGTATTCAGTTGAATTGAATACACGTTGATTGTGAGCCTGCAGTGTGGCAGGCCCTCTGCCAGGTGCTGGGAATACAAAGGTGGGGAATTCATGGTGTGCAAGGGCAGATAGAGCAGACAGCTATAATAAAATATTCATCAATGCTCTAGGAGCAGTTGGAGCACAGTGCTAAAAGAAGGCAGAACATGGAGGCATAATTCTTCCTGGCTGAAAGGGAGAGCGGTGCTAGAGGAAAGCAGCTGTTGGGCTCGTTGCCACTACAATACAGCGTCCAATTTCAGCTCCCCCCACAGTGCTTCTTGACATTCTGACTTTAGACCCTATCCAGCAGTTTCTTCCATTCCTTTGGCTGACTATTCCAACATTCACAGTCCTTTATGTCATTCAACCCTTTTCATTTGTTTCATCTTCCTTTGCTCCTTGCCCTTTTCCCTTACAGCAAACCACCAGACTTCCTTGTTCACAGAGCAAATAATTTCTCACATGAACTCCCTCAACTTCCTACTGTTCTTCTCCATTTCCCCAGCCCTGGTATTTCAAATGACACTTTTTTTTTTTTTTTGAGTGAATGCATGAATAAATAAACATATTAGGCACTATTTGTGGTAGATGCTGGGGATACACATGTCAATAAGTTAGGTTTCTCTCTGCCGTCAAGCCAGTCACAGTGTAGTGGATTCACATCTGTTACTCCCAGCTATGCTTTACGCTTGAGTTCTAGACCCATATATTCATTGCTTTTATGATATTCCCATCTGTTTGTCCTCCATGTGTCTCCACACTAACATGTCCAGTACTGTATCCCCTTGCTCCCATGTTTGCTCTTCCTCCTATTTTACCTGATTCAGTGAGTAACTGCATCATCTGTCTAATGGTTCAAGCCAGAAATGTGGTGTTCTAATTAATCACCAATAGCTATTTATACAATTCTCTTAATATCGCTCATTCCCTTTTGTCCACTCCCTCTGCCTTTGTCTTAGGACCCTTATTCATTTATCTCTTGCTTGAATTTTTGAAATTGCCAGCCTGGTGGCAATTACTTTTAATTCTTTCATCTAATTCCTTGCTTATCAAGCTTTATATCTAATAACAAGCTTGTATAGCTACTTCCTGATTTTCCAGATTTAGGCTTTATTTATTTACCGGTCACTTTAAAAGATGGAGATTTAGCTCTTTTTTTCATCTTCTTCATACTTACTACACACAGGACTTCCTTCTGAACACGGAGTCTAGCAATATCATTATACTTTTATTCTAATTAAATCACTATTCAGTATTTACAGTATTGTAGCTATGAAAATGTTAGTCACAACTGAGGTTTGTAAAATATCCATTATTGTGTTTCCTTTCTGCACAACTCTTTCCCCTGGAGATAATTTCTACAACTTTTTGATCCCTTTGTTTTCTACTAAATTGAACCATATGAAATTGCCACTTTTATTAAATATTAGCATTATGTGGTTCAAGGTAGAATGTTCTTTTTACGAATCCAAATTCAGTTCTCTATCAGTTATCCAAATACCTCAGTACTTTTAGATAACTGAAATGTTCTGTAATTTTCAGCTTCTTGATACCTTCTGATGGATTAAGTTTCCTTTTCATTGTCGTGCTCCTGAAGAAATCTCTCCTGGAGTCTTCTGACTTGCCCTAATCTGGACTAGTTGTTAGCTAAACCAGGGAGACAACTATCATCCTAGGGCTTTTTTCACTGGAATCCTGAGATCTGTCTCTTAATATACTGCAGCTTCCTATTTCTTGGTTTATTCCCTCATTTTGGAGGATCACATCTTCTGATAGCTTCCTGAGATAGAGTGCACAAAAGGTAAAGTTTTCAGATCTTGCCTGTTTAAAATATCTTTATTTGGCCCTCTCAACTAATTAGTTTGGTGTGCTATATCATTCTCCATTGAAAATCTTTTTTTTAAAGAATTTTGAAGGTGTTGTTGTAACATCTTCTAGTCTCCAGGTTTGCTGTGAAATCCAAAGCCATTCTGTTTCTTGATCCTTTGTTTCTGACCAGATATTTTCCCCCAGAACCTTTTCTTTTTCCTAATTTTCTGAAATTTTATGGTATTGTACTTTGGTGGGCGTCTGTTTTCATCCACTGGACTGAAAACTTAGCGGACACTTGAGTCTCACTGGCCTGGCCTGTGTTTCGTGTTCACCTCTAAACAGATCATGGTGGACAGGAGGATGCTGTGCACTGATGGGCCAGTTCTAGGTCATTTGTCCTTCCTTGGAACTGATAGCTGAGGTTGGGGGTACATGGACTGACAATACAGGAAGGGTGGCTTCCCAGGGAAAGCCAGGATGTTGTTACTAAAAGAAACACAAAAGATTGGGCAGACAAAACTAGAGATGTCCGCTATATAATGTAAACAAACTCTCTGTATGTGTAACTTAAAAAAAAAGTTGTTCTATATCTTTATTTATTTATTTATGGCTGCACCACACGGCTTGTGGGATCTTAGTTCCCTGACTGGGGATTGAACCTGGGCCCATGGCAGTGAAAGCACGGAGTCCTAACCACTGGACCACCAGGGAATTCCCTGTATGTGTAACTTGATGGAAGCCTAACATGTAATTGGGTTGCTGAGTTCTGAATGACTGAATTTGCTGTGGTCCAAAGGGTGTGAATGACTGGCATTGGTGGTATAGTGGTGAGCATAGCTGCCTTCCAAATGGTCTGAATGACTTCCAGTGACTTACATTCAGCATACAGTACTAAGAATGCAAGTCGTGATAGAGTGAGGTAGTTACTTATATTTTATAGAGAGCATATTAACTTTGATTTGTTTTTTCAGAAAATATTTTAAAATGTCTAATTAAATGGATTCTGCAGATATAACTATAAATTTATCTCTTTCCCCAAAACCTGAAAATCAGTGATCATTTACATAATGCTGGTTTACAGAGTAAATTGTTTGTGTGAAAGAATTGGGACTATGTTCCCAGTTTAGGCCAGGAGCATGTTTACCACTGTCTCTTGCCAGGCCTTGTCTTTGCAGAGTCCTCGTACAACTAAAGGTTTGATGCGCTGTTATTTCTCTATATCATTAGGGAATGAAAACTCATATTAAAAAGTTACAGGACATGCTCTGAACACAGTAAACCTCACAGCCAACCAACAATCTTTATTAGAAATGCTGAAATAAAAGTAATGACTAAATTTGCATATAAATCTTCCATAAATACAAAAAAAATTATTCAAGTATTTATTATCTCCATTTTATAGCACATTTGCCTTTGTTTAGGTAGTACATAAATCCAAGAGGAAAGCCTGGTGATTATCACTATAAAAAGCATTTATTGAAACTTCCTGTGATAGATACTTGAAACAATAGTGAACATGCATAAATGACATAAGTTAGCAAATGTTAAGGGTAAGCGAAGATAAAGTGCCTTTCATGTTAGGGTTGCCAGATAAAACACAAGAGACTTCATTAAATTTGAATTTCAGATAAAAATAAGTAAATTCTTTAGCATAAATATGTCCCTAGTATTTCATGGGAAATACTTCTAGTAAAAACTTTATTTATCTGACAATCTAATTTAACTGGGCATTCTGTATTTTTACTTGCTAAATCCGGAAAATCAGCTATTCTAGCATAATGACTTAATTTCACATAGGAACACAAAGATTATGAGAAGTTCTGTGTCTATGGAAGCTGTGGCTAGAAGGAATTTGCTGGCAAATTTTCAATTGGTTAGGCCATGTTCCCTTTAAATTCAGTTCAATTTAAGCAACATTTGCAGATGGAGACCTTGGTGCTGGATAATGTAGAGATGGATAAACTGTTTTCTCAAGAGAAGATGATTTCAGGCCTATAGGGGCAGGTGGTCCAGAAATAGTGTGTGAGGAGGAGAAAGCAATAATGCGATCTTTGAGCAAATGGGGATTTGAGCAAATGTGACTGTCAGGGAATAGTTGGGTGGATAAAATGATGTAACAGATGATGAGCAAGTAGAAACATCACTTTGAAAATGTATAGCAGCAGATATTAGAGAACTCTAGGTGGTTATATCCGTGATTTTTAGGCTTGCATCTAGAAAAGAACCTCTCAGGTATTTATTTACATAGCAATAAGCCTGACAGTTTAGCCTAACTTAAGAGTTTCTTCACACCATGGTCATAGTCTGAGAACCTTTTGTCTAAATTATCAATTTTGGGGTTTCAATATGCTCTGCAACTTGACTCCAGAAATACTGTATAGCATTTATGAGGCACTGTTCTAAGTCTTTTCATGAATTAAATTATTTATTTCTCACAACAACTCTTTGGGGCGAGTGCAGCTGTTATTTCCATTTTATAGTTGAGGCAAATCAGGAGTAGGAAACTGATGTGCCTATCAGACCACGTAGGGAATGTAAATGTGGGGGGGCAGGCCAAGAGTAAGACAGTGAATGCAAGTGACAGCCTCAGAGTTGGGATGTAACAGGGAGACTCTGGTGTGCTGGGAAGCAGGTGACCCATCTCCAGCACTTTCTGGATGGCTCAGACTTGCCAAACCATCTATTTTTTCTTGAGAAGCTGGAAATCCAAAATTTAAGTGACATTTCCTAATTTTTGAGTGTTAGAAACTAGTTTAAATTTACAGCACTCAAATTAACAAACTAGAATTTGCTTCTGAGCAAATTTTGCCAGCAGTTTGTCATTTCTGCTTTAGATATATTTTGTTTTTACAAGCTAAAAAAGAGTAAATTGTTTTTATCAAAACTGAAAATTGCTGGGCAAATCCTATTATGTAACACCAACCCCAAATAAACATATTTTTAGACCTTAAGACTAGGTTGGGGGCTTCCCTGGTGGCGCAGTGGTTAAGAATCCGCCTGCTAATGCAGGGCACATGGGTTCGATCCCTGGTCCGGGAAGATCCCACGTGCCGTGGGGCAGCTAAGCCCATGCACCACAAGTACTGAGCCTGTGCTCTAGAACCTGCGAGTCACAGCTACTGAGCCCATGTGCCACAACTGCTGAAGTCCGCGTGCCTAGAGCCTTTGCTCCGCAACAAGAGAAGCCACCTCAATGAGAAGCCCACACACTGCAATGAAGAGTAGCCCCCGCTCGCTGCAACTAGAGAAAGCCCGCGCGCGGCAACAAAGACCCAGCGCAGCCAAAAAGAAATAAAAGTAAATTAAAAAAATAAAAAAGACTAGGTTGTAGCAGTGTGTGATGATCAATATTAAACATGAAAATTGAACAGCTAGTACTCAAAAGAAAACAGCTGTTCCTTTTCTATAAGGTGGTGTTTCTCGATTTAAAAAAATATCATGATTCACCTTAAGAAATTAATTTGACATAACATGTACTCTTACAAATCTCTTATTTTATATATAAAAATATTTTCAAGAAAAAATATTCACTCTTACTACCTGTCATACATTCTGATACTTTTTTATTCTATTCTATTTCATATTGTTTACTACATGCTGAATTGATTTCATAACCCAGTAATAGGTCATGTCCAAGTTGAAAATCTCTGCAATAGAGAACAGTTTTTCCTTCATAAGGATAATACAACTCTTAGCACTGAGTGAAGTAAAACGTAAAAACTATCAAGGTAGTGTGTATCCAATTTCTGTTGTGAAAATTCTGGCAATGAGAGATACCCACACTTAGGTATAATCTAAAATGCTTCCTTTGCAGGTTAATTTTGTCTCCGTAAGGGAGTTAGGGCAGGACAACTACTTTTTAAAAACTCATTGAAGGCAAGCGAATACTACTTTTTGTATTCTGCCATAATGCCCAGGTCAAAGTTGTGGCTCAGTTAAAACTTGTTGCTTTGATTGAAAGAATATACTATGGCTATTGGTATGTAGGTTATTGGCTCCTGGCTGATTATTAGAGTTTTCTGGAAAACTTTAAAACAATACGAAATCTTATTCAGGAAAATTATATTTGTATTTGTCCTTTGACACAGAAATTCTACTTCTAGCAATCAGCTCTGGTGGCTAGTTGGTTAATAAACTAATGGTGATACCACCATTTTAATTATTATGCAACTATGAAAAGGAATGAGAGAGATCTCCATGATATATGGCTAAGGAAAAAAATCAAGGTGCATATATTTTTGCAAAAAGAAACACTGGTAGTATAAACAAGGAACTAAAATAGTTGTTATCCATAGGGTGATTTTGGAATAGAATGGAGGGGAAAGGGAGAGATGAGGCTTAGAAATCTAAGTATGCTTTTTAATTTAATTTAGGTTTTAAATCATGTAAGTATTTTATATATTAAAATCATAGAGTTAATTTAAAAAGAAAAATTCTAAAATTGAAAATAGAAACAAGTAAACCTTGACTGTGTATCAAATTGCTAACATAGCACAGAGAAAAAAAATTTATTTCCAGTGAATTTTGAATGTAATACTCTATGCATCCTTAGTGAGATATAATCTAAGGGCTAAAAGAACTATGAAGAAAACTTAAGGGACTTCCCTGGTGGCACAGTGGTTAAGAATCCGCCTGCTGACATGGATGGATCTAGAGACTGTCATACAGAGTGAAGTAAGTCAGAAAGAGAAAAACAAATATCGTATATTAACGCATATATGTAGAACCTAGAAAAATGGTACAGATGAACCAGTTGGCAGGGCAGAAATAGAGACACAAATGTAGAGAACAAAGTATAGACACCCAGGGGGGAAAGTGGCAGGGGAGGGGTGGTGGTGGTGTGATGAATTGGGAGATTGGGATTGACATATATACACCAGTATGTATAAAATGGATAACTAATAAGAACCTGCCGTATAAAAAAATAAATAAAATTCAAAAATTCAAACAGAACAAAAAAAAAGAATCCGCCTGCCAGTGCAGGGGACACAGGTTCAAGCCCTGGTCCAGGAAGATCCCACATGGCGTGGAGCAACTAAGCCCGTGCGCCACAGCTACTGAGCCTGTGCTCTAGAGCCCGTGAGCCACAACTACTGAGCCTGCGTGCCACAACTACTGAAGCCCGTGCGCCTACAGCCTGTGCTCCGCAACAAGAGAAGCCACGGCAATGAGAAGCCTGCGAACCGCAGCAAAGAGCAGCCCATGCTCACCGCAACTAGAGAAAGCCTGCGCACAGCAACTAAGACCCAGTGCAGCCAAAAATAAATAAATAAATAAATTAATTAAAACAACAAAAAAAGGAAACTTAAACATCACTTAGTGATTTTTATCGTTGGTAGTGATAATTGGTATTATGTATTTTAACCATTATTGCATATTTTGGGGGAAAAATAAATGTTTAGGGTGATAAGATTTTTGTGTAAGAAGGACACATGAGTATGAAATCAAAGAAGTTAAGAAAAAATCCCTATAAAGTTAAATTTGAATTGTAAATATTGATATTAACTCATTTTGAATATATGTATGTCCTATCTCTCTTTACTGAAAGGGTCTAGAAACAGTGACACCTCTGTAATGCCCAGATTCTTTTTGTTTGTTTAAATATTTATTTATTTATTATTTATTTAGGCTGCGCTGGGTCTTAGTTGTGGCATGTGGGATCTTTGTTGCGGCATGTGGGTTCTTAGTTGCAGCATGCATGCGGGATCTAGTTTCCCAACCAGGGATCAACCCAGGCCTCCTGAGTTGGGAGCTTGGAGTCTTACCCACTGGACCACGAGGGAAGTCCCTGTAATGCCTAGATTCTTGATTATCAAATTCCCTAAAAGGAACCAGATTCACTTAAAAAATGGCTGATTCCAAGTTAAGTCTGAGGCAATTAGGTAAAAGTTGAACTTGCAATATCTTGTGCCAGAAAGCAAGAAAGTCCTCAAATATTGGAGCCATCTTGAAATAACTTCTGTTGATCAATTTGGAACAAAATAAGCATCCCAAAAGAATAACTAAATGATTATAAAATGTAAAATAAATCAAAAACTATTAGTTTTGAAGAGAGAAAGAGAGGGAGAGAGAAAAACACCTTACTTTGGGAATAAGTAAGACATTATCGGTCTTTTTTGAAGGCACTGTTGAAACCAGTTAATGTGTGAAAGCTCCCCCACCCCTTTTTGAAACAAAAGAATGCCAGCTCATCAATATGGAAGAAATAATAGATTAGAAAAAGCACCATTTGGAACTCCTAGTGGAAACTGATTCAGACAAAGATCATTAATAGAAGCCAAAATACATTAGGTGAGAGATTAATGGGGAGGAGGATATTTGTGTAGTGTCCAAGTATCACTCCATAGATTACTTGTTAATTGCGAAGGGTAAAAACCTTACCTTTGCAATGGAGATACCTGATCACCTAGCATAGCTATCAAACCTAGTGTCACTGACAGACAAGCTGAATTATGTGGTTTCAGGTGTGGTTATAGGATTATAGTGTCAGTATGAATTACTTGTGTCAAAAATGTTTAAACTAAATTTAATCAAGTTTTTAGATCTAGTTTCTAGTTTACAGGGAAAAGGAGAATAGACAAAGAACAAGTTTAATGACACCAGAAGGCAGGTCAAATTGCCAAAAGGCCATTTTTTTAATGTGTAGTTACCCAAGGGTTTGATCAGAGAAGCCTGAAAGAACTTTTAGTTTTGAAGGCAGATTAAGCAGGGGTTGCTTCCCTCAGCTTTTATTGAAAACCCTATTCCTTCATAAGGGTAACATGCTGAAGCTGCTGGTCTAGGCATTTAATCCAATATAAAGGAATATTTCTTATGTTATACAAAAGAACAGTTCCAATTTCAACATGAGGAAGCAATTCAAATTGGAGAAACAATGAGCTCTACCTAGAATTGAAGACCTTTTTCTAAATAAAAGAAGAAACTGTTTCTGTCTAAATATGGGCATTTTAAAAAACATCTTTATTGGAGTATTATTGCTTTACAATGGTGTGCTAGTTTCTGCTTTATAACAAAGTGAATCAGCTATACGTATACATATGTTCCCATATCTCTTCCCTCTTGCGTCTCTCTCCCTCCCACCCTCCCTATCCCACCTCTCTAGGTGGTCACAAAGCACTGAGCTGATCTCCCTGTGCTATGCGGCTTCTTCCCACTAGCTACCTATTTTACATTTGGTAGTATATGTAAGTCCATGCCAATCTCTCACTTCGTCCCAGTTTACCCTTCCCCCTCCCTGTGTCCTCAAGTCCATTCTCTACGTCTGTGTCTTTATTCCTGTCCTGCCCCTAGGTTCTTCTAAATATGGGCATTTTGATTGCTCAGTTCCACTGAGCCCTTTTTGCTCCTTGCTACATTAAGTTCTCATTGAATGTGCACTTGACTTCTTTGCAGTGAAAGCATATTAATCCCTAACATGATTTTTTAAATGTTCTTTAGACCTCTAACTGGATCATTTCTTGTTGATGCTGTTATACTGCTGTGACATTTTGGACTCACTGAATGGCACTGAAAATCAACTTTTAAAAAATTATAATAAAGCTTAGGTGAAATAGCAGAGAAGCATCTGATTCCTTCCTTCCCCACAAAATGGAGAGAGATTAGACTAAGGGCTCTCTTTGGTTCATTGGACAGAGATTGGGGAGATGGCAGAGCAGCTACATCCTGTTTTTGAGCAAGGAGAAAATTCAGGCTCACCCTTTTAGAGCTGCCAGGCAGCATAGCTTCTGAGCAGAACTGCCCTATTATTGCCACTGGCAACTCCACCCTTGCTGTACCCAGAAACACCCTCCAGTTTCCCCTCTTTTCAAACTATGCCATTTTCTTCCCCTACTGGTTAGCACACATCATTACTACTGTTAAATAACAAATAAGTTTTCTTGTATAATTTGGAGGAATCAATTTATAGTCTTGCCACATTCGTGTTAAATCTTAGGTAGTATTTCTATCTTGTAGTGAGGACAAGAACTAGGCTAACAGTACAAAAATGATTAATGTGTACGTGAATAGAGCACCTGAGTCCTATAGTAATGCATGCTTATCGTCTAAGTTAATAGTTCCCAGTATGTAATCTCTAGACCTGCAGCATCACCATCATCCAGGAACTGGTTAAAATTGCGAACTTTGGGGCCCAAAACTTACTGAATCAGAAACTCTTGGGATAGAGCCCAAGAATCTATGTCTTAACAAACACTGCAGGTAACTTCTTATGCATACTGAAATTTAGGAACCACTCTAAGCCATGAGATTCCCTTTATTCCTTTAAGTCAGCAAACCTGTTTAAATACCTTCTATGTACTATGATCCATAAAAAATAATATAACAATCTTTGTTCAGAGGGTGGTAATATGGAACATAGGGAGAACAGAGTTTACACAGAAAGCCGTAACAGGCACTTATTATAACCTGTCTTCCCATCTTCCGGGTGTCCCCAGCTTAGGGTCTGTGGGTATGAGTGAGTGAACCATTTTAACCAAAGGTGAAGAGGCTAAGTTGACATATGTATTTGTAGCAATGGGCAGACAGCTCCTGACGTGGTTGAAGGCAAAGAGAGAGTCCTCAGACTCAGAGTATAAAAAGAAGATCCCATTCTATTTTATAGTGAGAAAAAATAACTAATAAAGAAAATTGCAAAATCGTGGGAGAGATGGTAGGATAACTGGGATGATCTGGTTTGAAGGGAAAATTTAAATTATGCACTATCTGTGTAAACAACATTATCTAACCTTAGCCTGTTGACTCAGCTGGTTAGAGTTCTGTCACAGTTTCAGTTCCCTACAGAGCCTGATAAATTATTCCTGTTCTTGGCCACAATCAACATCCCACAATTCAAAGCATCAAATAAAGGTGGCATGGGGCATTGGGAGGATTGTAGATCATTACACATTCCTACTCCCGGGCGAACACCTGAAGACTGCTGAAGGTGGGCGGTAGCACCATCTTTGTAGGAGGTAGTAGATGATAAATGGTCAATTTCTCAAATTCTTTCCCAAAGCTTTAATTGTTACAAAGAGTTTTTTTTCTTTCCAGGCAAATTTACCTTTATGAAGAAAGATCATAATAACTTCTCAAGGAAAGTTAGTAACATTTCACTTGGTGCTATTATAATTTTTATGTTAACGTCTAAAATGTCTCATTTGGTGAAATTAGTTCATTAAAATATTTGTATGAGCACATAAACATTTATTTTTCTACGCACATTAGCTAGATCTTGAAGATATTTTTTAAAATTTATAGGTTAATCTCCTGCATCCTGGGACTTCCCTCGTAGTCGAGTGGCTAAGACTCCCTGCTCCCAATGCAGGTGGCCTGGGTTTGATCCCTGTTCAGGGAACTAGATCCCACATGCTGCAGCTAAGGTTCGCATGCCGCAACTAAAGATCCCATATACCACAACTAAAGATCCTGCATGCCTCAACTAAAAAAAGATCCGGCATGCTTCAACTAAAGATCCTGCATGCCGCAACTAAGACCCAGTGTAACCAAATAAATAAATTAATTAATTAAAAAAACTCCTGCATTATAAGGAGACAGAAATTGCCTAAGTTTTAAATATAGCAGACTACATCCTCTAACACTAGCTAAGGATGCCTCAGTGTTTCCATGCAGAACTTGTTTCTAACTCAGCCTTAGGAAAATTCCTTAAGGTAAAACTTAAACACTACATCTGTCTCTCAGCTGATTGTTTTATAAAGTTTCTGAGTTTAAAGTTACCATAAATGTCGACAGTGTGGTGGAATGTTTATATGCTTGGTTTTTCCCTGCATCTAGTGTTTGAACAAATAGGAAGTTTATAGTGGACATAATAATAACACTGAATGTCAGTGGCAAAAAATTTTTTTTCTGTGTGTTTTCCTATCATCACTCAATACCAAGAACTCCTCCTGTCTGCTTTAAGAAAAAACCCAAAAGATTGCTTTTTTTTTTCTTTTTAAATCATGTTTAATGAAATAAAAGCCAGATATCCGAATACACATAGATACTTCCACAAGCTGATGGCTGGGTGCTTTGATCTTGGGCTATCTCCGTGGAAATATGCCATGCTTTGTGTGTGAGGATAATGTTATTGTCAACTATCATTAAGACCTCTTTTCTAGTAAAGGAGTAAATAATTATATGGAAATCAGAACTTACAAAATATATTTTAAAAAATCTTATAATCCATTAAATAGACTTGGCTCTCTGGTTGAAAAATAACCAACAAAAAGGATTTTGTTTGTTTCTGTTTAAAGTATTATAAGACACTTACAAAGGATCATTTTGATTTTTTTTTTTTTTTTTTTTTTCTATACGCGGGCCTCTCACTGTTGTGGCCTCTCCCGTTGCGGAGCACAGCCTCTGGACGCGCAGGCTCAGCGGCCATGGCTCACGGGCCCAGCTGCTCCGCGGCATGTGGGATCTTCCCGGACCGGGGCACGAACCCGTGTCCCCTGCATCGGCAACCACTGCGCCACCAGGGAAGCCCCACAAAGGATCATTTTGAGATCTCATAAACAGAATACTTTAGTTAAGGTATCAATATCCTCCACTATAGGGTGGGAAGGAAATAGGAAAGATAAATTTTGGATTAACCAATTTACCAAGATAAATTAGACTCTTCTGGAAACCAAGGATTGCAGCCTCACATGTCTGCAGGAGCCGGGCAAGGTTACATGGATGAAGCAGACTGTGTATAGCATGGAGACAACCTTGAACTGAAGAGCCAAGCAGCACTTAGCTCAATCCATGTAGTAACAAGAGTCCAATTCCAGAGCTTTTGTTTGTCTAGACAAACTCCTAATGAGATTTTTACAAAATCTCCAAATTATTTAATGCTGGGAGTTAAGTAATTTTTAAAAATAATCGTGTTTGTTAAACAAATCTGTCTGGTGGATAGATTTGCCCTGTGATCCACCAGTTTGTGATCCTTCATTTTAACCCTAAATTGTGGTATACTCATGTTTCCCTGCTGCGTAAAACATTGAATGCCAGATGTAGATGATCACATGTTATTGTAAAAATACGGAAAAGACAAGTACTTAATATTTGTTGAATATTTATTAGGAAAACTAATACAATTTGTTCATTTTGGGTGAAGTCTTCACCAGTTATCAACACACACACACACCCATTGGCATGTGAACTTGTTTCCACTTAATGAGTGAGATAGGAATGTTAATTTTACTGACCCAACACCACTGACTCACTGGGAAAAAAAAATGGCCTCTTTCTTTCTCATTACACACACACATGCACACACACGCAGGCACTGTGTAGCATGTATGCATTGGTAGAAGTCACTGTATAATTGCAAATCTGAGGGCCAGGGTCCATATTTCTACAGATAAAGATCTAGTATATCTTCAGTCTAATATATCTTCAGTGCTGGGTGTCTAGTAAAGCATATGTAAGCATTGAATGATTAGAGTTTCCAGAACTTATTAGAGCAGGCCATTTGAAAGTGACAGAAATCTTGACTTTACAGTTCTTATTTTCATTGAACTTTTAACACATGCTAACACAATATGGATCATTAGTAGAAACAGGCAGTCCTTGCCATGAATTGAAGAGACACATGCTGAGAAAAAGATAAAGAATAGTGAGTTTTATTTTTTTTATTGATAGTTTAGAATTGTCATCATATCAGGTGCCTGTTATTTGTGTTAGAGGGTATACATTTTTTAAGTCAGCTTTTTAAATTTAAGTATAATGCATACATACAGAAAGTGCACAAATCATTAAATAGCTTAATGTATTGTTTTCAAAGAACCAAGCTTTAAACCTTTTGGAATGACTTGACAATCCATTTTTGCATATTTGGTCAGTTCTGAAATATACCAATATGCTTCTGAAAATAGCATTATCCCTAACTTGTGCCTTTTTTTTGCCCTTGACCTTCTGGTTAAACTTTAGATTACTTGTTTCTATAAAGCATCCATTACCTATAGTCTTTTCATCACACAGCACTAAGGCTATGTCTTGAGCAAATTCATCAGTGTTACTTCTGGATTACACATTGGAGTTACAAGATAAACATTCTCTAATATGACACATCTTTTAAAAATAAAGACAAAAATAGTCCTTAAAAAGGGGTTTTGGTCACAGTACATAAAAACATATAAAATCAATAGGTACT
Organism: Aethalodelphis obliquidens; assembly: GCF_003676395.1. Classification (NCBI taxonomy): domain Eukaryota; kingdom Metazoa; phylum Chordata; class Mammalia; order Artiodactyla; family Delphinidae; genus Aethalodelphis; species Aethalodelphis obliquidens. Next base: position 26,431,236 of record NW_020837952.1, read on the forward strand.
TTCATCCTTTTAAAATGATAAAAACTTTTTTTTCCCCAGATGAACGTTTTTGCAGAGAAAAGTAGGAAGGCACATTAAAAAATTCTCTATTAGAATCACAGCCTATTATAGATTCATCTAAGCAATTTTACTATAAACACATACCTATAAACATATAATGTCTCTTGACTGAATAGTTAAAGCAGGTCATATATCATAATTAAAACAAGGATAAACGTGGTAACCTAGAAACATGATTAAAAATTTTATTATCCTAAATAAAGCATCATTTAAGTAGGTGAGCCAAAATTATAACATGTAACTAACTCTGTTAATCCATAAATTCAGAGGAAAGTTCATTGTCTTCTCATGGTAAGAATGCTATGTTGGGGTTCCCTGGTGGTGCAGTGGTTAAGAATCCACCTGCCAGTGCAGGGGACACGGGTTCAAGCCCTCGTCCGGGAAGATCCCACATGCCACGGAGCAACTAAGCCCGTGCGCCACAACAACTGAGCCTACGCTCTAGAGCCGGCAAGCCACAACTACTGAGCCTGCGTGCCAGGACTACTGAAGCCCATGCACCTAGAGCCCGTGCTCCGCAACAAGAGAAGCCACCACAATGAGAAGCCCGCGCACCGCAATGAAGAGTAGCCCCCGCTCACCGCAACTAGAGAAAGCCCGTGCGCAGCAACGAAGACCCAAAGCAGCCAAAAATAAAATTAAAAAAAAAAAAAAAGAATGGTATGTCACTCTTTACTTGGAGTTTTTAACTGATTACTTACACAAAGTTACACTATTATGATAGAGTTTTCAAATTGATGTGAAAGATATTCTGGATCTTCAGAATGATGGTGTAAAGTAGGCTATCTGTAATTATAATTAAGGGAAACAGCCCAAGTTTGGAATGTTTTCTTTCATCTTCGCATATATAATTTGCATTTTACAGAACCTCAGGCCTTTGCATCTGCAAATTGTTGATTAAAGTAAATCATGTAGTCTAATCAGAAGATTCCAATAAAGTAGAATTTTGTTCACTAATTCAGAAAAAGTCTGGCCTATTGCACAAAAGTGCCAAGGAAAAACTCTTTATACAGTGAACCCCAAATAAAGCACTACTGATGTTTTGTTTGTGACTATATGATTAGCAGAGAGTCTTAAGTATTTATTGACCTAGTCTTGCCTTTAAGTATATAAACACTCAATGACTTGGTCCACTTCAATAGACATTGTGTTAGGTATTGAGGATTTGAAGATGAACTTTCATATTTGAGAAATTTAATATCTTGTAAGGGGGACAGACACATAAACCCATAATCTCAGTATGATGCTGTAAATGTTAAGTAGGGAGCAGGCACAGAATGCCATGTGAACAGAGAGAAACTATATGGACTATGGTTTTCAGGAAAGTTCATCTCAAGGTAGGGTATCCAGTTAGGAGACAGTTGAAGTATACCCTACACAAAAGATGATGAGGACGTGAATTAGGGCAACAGTTTTTGGGGTGGGGAGAAGGGGGTGGAGTCAAGCAATATATAGGAAATAAAAGAGGCAGGATTTGATGATTGGTTAGATAGGAGAAATAGGGTAGAGATATAATAGATAGGTACATGCATATTATATACACACATATACATACATGCATGCATAGACAGAGGCAGAGAGATGATAGATAGGTTTCTGGCTTAGAAAAGGTGCTATCAATTGAGACTGGCAATACAGGAGAAAAGCCAGTTTTGGAGGAAAATACTATATTGATTGGGGCAAGAAGTGGGAAGTTGAAGTTGGGGTACCTGTGGCACATCATAGTAGATATGTCAAATGTGCAGTTTGATATAAGAGTCTGAAGCATGCTTAAAGGTAAAGTGCTATCCTAGCTTCAGCATGTTACTTCTCGTGTTTTACTTTATTTGCTAGTTTTCAAATGCATAAAAAATAAAGATTGAATAAAGTTACTACTGGAAGATATATTTAAGACCTAGTAAAGTAAGAGGATAATAAATGGGTCCTGTGGTGGCATTCTGAACCTTGTTATCATCCTGGTCATTCTATGTCCAACATCTTAAATACCCCTACATACTTTAATTCATTACTGAATGCTACCACCTTCTCGGCTTCACCAAAACCAACCACGTTCTCATTCAAAGGAAGGATTTGAGAGCTTAATATCAAATCCCACTTTAAGTTCACCTGCAGTCTTGCCTTTCCCCTTAGTTTTAGTAACGGTTCCTAATCACATTGGCTCATGACAGAGTCATACTTCTATGGTTAACCCAAGCTGCACTCCAAGACCTCCAGCATTGCCTTATTCCCACCAATGCTTCCAGGTACTGGAGCCTATTCTAGACCTCATTTTTGGGTCCCTGCTGCAGAACTACCCTGATTCAGGGTGGCACCCTCGTGCCTGGGCCTGCTGCCTCAATGTTGAATTTTATTGTTTATGGAGCCCAGACTCACTCACACTTCTTCTTAGAAATAACCTTAACAAGATTTCCCTTTGGTGAATCCCACCCCCTCATCTTTTCCGTCAGCCCAGGTGGTTACTGTGAATACTGTATGCTATTCTCCAAGAGGCTTCAGACACTCCGTGCTTTGCATTCCCTTAACTCTAGTGCTCCAGTGATTGTCTCAGAAATGGTGTATGTCCCAAGCAGAGGCAATGCAACATGCTTCCCCATGCATTCATGTGTGTGAATTTTCTTGCTGCATGACCAACAAAACATGTAGTCTTGGGAAGTGTTGGTGGTCTGAGAATGGAGTCCTCCTAAGGGAAAGATGAAAAGACTACAACCCGATATTAATATTTGGGCCCTGCATTCAGCTGCTTCTGTAGTCAAATCTAAACCTGGCCTGCTTAGTTATATTATTTTTTGTTTAAGAGAACTTGTGTTGGAGCTGTTACCTTTAATTGAAAAATAATCTTACTTGATTTGTAATTTATTCACTCAATAAATAATCATCGAGGATGCACAGTCCTTGGGAATTGGCTAGGTGTTGTGGATATGGGAGAGGATACATCAGAGAAAGTCCCTGACCTCATGGAGCTCACAGTTGGCTGGAGGACCACTGTTAGATTTCCATGATGCTGACTTCATGCTTACCTGGACTTTTCCTGTTACCTGTTGACAGATACCTTTTATTCTGGGCTTTGCTTGCGGACCTCCCAGAGGGCCTCTAACATTGAGCATGCAAAGAATTCATTCTCTTGTCTGGAGACCTTCATAGCTGTGGGTCATCAGCTATATGGACCATCTCACTTTAGCAGGTCTCTCTAGACTCTGCGTCTCAACTATTGCCTGTCTGACCTATACCACTGCTATCTTAGCTTCAGTATGTTATTTATTATGTTTTAATTTATTTGCTTATTTTCAGATGTCATTAGAAATAAGGATTGAATAACTTTTAGGAGTCAGATGATGAGAAGGAATAGGAGGACCTCTTGTGCATTAGGAAAAGTTAGGTGCATATTCGTTTATCATACATGTCTTCTTTCAAAGAAGCATTTCAGAGCCACTTTGGTAGAAGAAAATGAATAACAATAATCATAATTTAAATTGATCCCATAATCGTTCGTTCTCCTTCCTTCCTCCCTTCCTTCCTTCCTTCCTTCTGTACCTCCCTCTCTCCTTCCCTCCTCTTATTTCCTTCCTTCAAAATATGTTTATGAAACTAATTCTTGGTACTGTTCTGGGGGATAAGGTACAGCTTTAAACCCACAGAGTCTTTGCCCTTATGAAACTTGAATTCTAATAAGGCATTGAGTTCAGAACTTTTACATGTAATTCCATTTTAGCTATATAATAATTCATTTTTACCAGTAAGGAAATGGAGTCTAAGGTATATGATTATGTAATTTGTCCTAGATCAGAGCAAAGGCAGAGACAGGATTCTGACTTAGGTGTGTCTTACACTAAAGCCCATGTTTGTAGCAGAAGAAATCAAACTAAGCACTTAAGTGCTATGAAGAAAAATAGAGCAAGGTATATGGGATACAGAGTGATGGGCCCAGGAAAGTTCTAGATTCAGAGGTGGAACAGAGATCTGAATTAGGCCATGCAGAAACCCAAGGGAAGGTAGGCAGAGGGAACAGGATATGGGGCAGGGGCATGCTGGAAGTGTCTAAGGCTCACAGGAGGGCAGTGCAAGGAAGGGGAGGGTTGCAGAAGAGGAGGTCACAGGGACAGCCAGAAACCTGATGATGGAGCATCTTATGGACCATAGCAAGGACTTTGGGTTTAGATGATACTCGTCACTCTGCTCTAGTTCTAAAATGCAGTTCTTTCTGTTCAAGGTTCAGAGGGTTGAGAAAAAATGAATCAGAGATAGGACTTTGAGAGCTCAGGGAGTGAATAAAACAGATGAGATAACAATGCTCAGGCTCTGGCCAAACTCACATCCCACAAGTGTAACCACACCCTGCTTGCATTTCATGTCTGTCTTTGAACTGGAGTTGAGCAGAATGGGAGTGTAAAAATTGTGTTCTGATCTCTTTCCACTCTGTGCCTGGGCAGAGAAAAAGGAAGAGCGGCACAAGTGGGTGTGAGATCAGAGGAGAATTATGCAGCTGATACTCTGTTTAAAAGGAATTCCAGTGTTCACCCCCACTCCAGAATATCAGTGGGCATTTCTGCCAACACAAAGGCTGATACTGCAGTGTTATACTGATTTGCTGTCTATTTTATCAGGAACTACATTTGTATAGCTCTGCATAACTCAAAGGTATAAGTCAAACAGAAGACCCCGTATAATGTAATTTGTAAACGTGTTCTTACAGTTTAAAGTAAATCTCTCTGAAAGTATTAGATAATTTATGCTGCTTAGAAAAATCTTCACTATTTGTTTTAAATAATTAGGCCTAAGAGTGATTTTCTTTCTTCTACATTTTCTTTGTTGAATGGGAATTCATTCTCTAGGGAAAAAAGAAACTTTCTTAAAATAAGAAAGACATCATCCTTATTTTGTATGAAAAATGTTTGATATTAGAGTTGGATGAAAGTGAATGACAATACTCAAATATTTGGGGTTGGCAGAACAGAAGAATAGAAGAGAATAGAATGAAGTATTTTGAGAGCTTATTCTTTAAATCATCTCTGATTTTCTTTTTAACATGAGAAAATTAAGGTTGGAGAAGTTCAGCTTAAGTTTGTCTTCCAAACTTTAAGTAACTTGTTCTTTCTGTTTTAACTTTTAGTTATCCCTGGTCTTGTCAAAGGTAGACATTTTTATTATAATTGTATTTCTGTAGATGCCCATGAATATTATGGTGGAGAATGCCTTACATGGGATTGGTGATAGTATTTTGGGGAGAGTTTACCAGCTATTTCTTTAATATATAGCTATATCTCTATATTTATATCCATGTCTATGTCTGTGTATGTATTTTTAAAAATGTAATCTGTAGGAAAAAGTGTATTTTGTGTAGGGACCCAGCATATACACACATGCACAACTAAAACAAAAGTTTTCTTTTTTCCCTTTACTTATCTTCTCTACTCTTCAGCTCTATTTTCTTTTCTGTTTAATTAAAAAGTCTAGTCCCAACCCACTGAAATGATTTTACAACCCACTTATTGGTCTCAGTGCACAGTTAGAAAAGGCATGATTTTGAAAAAAATACCATTGGCTTATGATGAAAATCCATAATTGCTATAAAAGGAAGCTAAGGATTATTTTGGGATCACATTCCTAGGCTTTGGTAGTTGCTATCATAGAATCAACCTATTCTCTATTCCTGGGCTAGATGGACAATGGCCACGAGTTTGATCTCAAATAGTATTTATCTCCTTATCTTTTTATTCTTGGTGTCATTAATTAGCTGAATTGACCTTGCAGTACTAGGAATAGTCGCAAGTTCTTGAAGCACATGCTGTAAGTGTACTATAAGCTGTAAGTATATACTTATAGCTTTAGAAATCTAGGTTTCGGTAGCCAGAGAGAGAGAGAGAGAGAGAAACAAAGAGAGAGCAAAGTTCATTACTGTATTCACACAGGAGACTCAGTCATCAGTCCAAAGTGCACTTAGAACTTTCAACAAACTGTGAAAGATTTAATCCTGCCCAATACTTAAAATCACATAGATCCCACAGAAGTTAATGGTTTGGGATGGATCTATAGCTTAAACCTTTCAGAACACATACTATCATTTTCCTACTGTTTATTCATTAGACAACAGCACTGTGTTGAACCTCACAGCAGGGGACAGCTTTTGTTTTTGCCAACTTGATACCCATGAAATCTTCCTCCATGAACTCATGTTTCCTCTCCGGGACCACCTCCCCTGTCCCTTTCTCAGTTCTTGCAGTGAAAGTCATGATGGCAGGGACCAATTCTCAGCTCTGTTTGTTGGATTCTGCGGTACTTTCCTCCCCACCGCTGATTGCACTTGAACCCCAAAGCATATTCAAACTCATCCTAAACTTCAGAACCAATATTGAGGAGAGGTAACAGTAATCTAAAGAATTCTGGGGACTTCCCTGGTGGCGCAGTGGTTAAGAATCTGCCTGTCAGGGCTTCCCCGGTGGCACAGTGGTTAAGACTCCCTCTGCCGATGAAGGGGACACGGGTTCGAGCCCTGGTCCGGAAAGATCCCACATGCCATGGAGCAACTAAGCCCGTGAGCCACAACTACTGAACCTGAACTCTAGAGCCTGCGAGCCACACTATTGAAGCCTGTGTGCGTAGAGCCTGTGCTCTGCAACAAGAGAAGCCACCGCAATGAGAAGCCCGTGCACCTCAACGAAGAGTAGCCCCTGCTCACTGCAACTAGAGAAAGCCAGTGCGCAGCAACGAAGACCCAATGCAAACAAAAATAAATAAATAAAATAAATAAATTTATATAAAAAAAAAGAACCCGCCTGCCAATCCAGGGGACACGGGTTCAAGCCCTCGTCCGGGAAGATCCCACATGCCATGGAGCAACTAAGCCTGTGCACCACAACTACTGAGCCTGCGCTCTAGAGCCTGCAAGCCACAACTACTGAGCCCAGGTGCCACAACTACTGAAGCCCGCATGCGTAGAGCCCGTGGTCCGCAACAAGAGAAGGCACCGCAATGAGAAGCCCGTGCACTGCAATGAAGAGTAGTCCCCACTCCCCAAAACTAGAGAAAGCCTCTGCACAGCAACAAAGACCCAATGCAGCCAAAAATTAAAAAATATATATATATAAAGAATTCTGTGATGTAGCATCATGATTTTTGCACCTAAATTGGTTTCTTTGTGCCTCAGTTCTAACAATGGGCCACCCCCCCTTGATAGGTGGGCCTGAGTCATTGTTTGTAATTTGTCCATGAAAATCTGATCTTTGCCTTATTCTTGCTTGGTCCTAGAGACGTAGATTATGACTGCATCAATTGTCTGACTTCACTGGTACTGCTGACATGATTTTCTTGCTCTCTTAGCTTTTCTGGGAACTTCTGGAGGACTGGACTATAGTCATTTGGCATCTCATGGTTAGAAGTGTTCCTATTTCCCTGTAAAAGCCACCTGAGTGACTACTTTCCTAGGCTACCCCTTATTAATTGTTACAATGTTTCAGGTACTGAGTATTTTTCTCTCACTGGGCCTCCTCCCAACCTGTGGCTGAGTCAGTTCCAAATGCCTGACCTACTCCCATGGATGAATCTATTATCAGACCTGAGCTCCTCCTTTATTTCCCTGCTGATAATTGGACCACATCTGGTAGATTCTCAAGATATATGAAACTAACTTTTTGTTTTCTTTCCCTGTGTCCAATACAGTTTCCTGCTCAGGAAATAGTTGTTGAACAAGCATGTCCATTTGAAAATTTGCATTGCTTGTCACAGTTGTCATTTTGTTTGAGGGGTCACAAAAGGAAAACTTGTACCTTGGTAACTGTTTTAAGTGAGAAGAATTTGGGAAAAATGAATCTACCTCTTCAAGACTTATTATGAAATAAAATGTCAAAAGGTCATGTTCAGAGGATGTTTATTAACTGCAAAATTCAAACTTTCTTTTTTTAAATTTTTTTAAACATCTTTATTGGAGTATAATTGCTTTACAATGGTGTGTTAGTTTCTGCTTTATAACAACGTGAATCAGTTATATATATATATACATATGTCCCCATTATCTCTTCCCTCTTGCGTCTCTCTCCCTCCCACCCTCTGTATCCCACCCCTCTAGGTGGTCACAAAGCACCGAGCTGATCTGCCTGTGCTATGTGGCTGCTTCCCACTAGCTACCTATTTTACGTTTGGTAGTGTATATATGTCCATGACACTCTCTCACGTTGTCCCAGCTTCCCCTTCTCCTTCCCTGTATCCTCAAGTCCATTCTCTAGGATGTCTGTGTCTTTGTTCCCGTCTTGCCACTAGGTTCTTCATGACCTTTTTTTTTTTTTTTAGATTCCATATATATGTTAGCATACGGTATTTGTGTTTCTCTTTCTGACTTACTTCACTCTGTATGACAGTCTCTAGGTCCATCCACTTCACTACAAATAACTCAATTTCGTTTCTTTTTATGGCTGAGTAATATTCCATTGTATATATGTGCCACATCTTCTTTATTCATTCATTTGTTGATGGAACTTTGGTTGCTTCCATGTCCTGGCTATAGTAAATAGAGCTACAGTGAACATTTTGGTACATGACTCTTTTTGAATTATGGTTTTCTCAGGGTATATGACCAGTAGTGGGATTGCTGGGTCGTATGGTAGTTCTATTTGTAGTTTTTTAAGGAACCTCCATACTGTTCTCCATAGTGGCTGTATCAATTTACATTCCAACCAAGAGTGCAACAGGGTTCCCTTTTCTCCACACCCTCTCCAGCAATTATTGTTTGTAGATTTTTTGATGATGGCCATTCTGACCGGTGTGAGATGATAGCTCATGGTAGTTTTGTTTTGCATTTCTCTAATGATTAGTGATGTTGAGCATTCTTTCATGTGTTTGTTGGCAATCTGTATATCTTCTTCGGAGAAATGTCTATTTAGGTCTTCTGCCCATTTTTGGATTGGGTTGTTTGATTTTTTGATATTGAGCTGCATGAGCTGCTTGTAAATTTTGGAGATTAATCCTTTGTTAGTTGCTTCATTTGCAAATATTTTCTCCCATTCTGAGGGTTGTCTTTTCATCTTGGTTATGGTTTTCTTTGCTGTGCAAAAGCTTTTAAGTTTCATTAGGTCCCATTTGTTTGTTTGTTTATTTATTTATTTATTAATTTTTTTTGCGGTACGCGGGCCTCTCACTGTTGTGGCCTCTCCCATTGCAGAGCACAGGCTCTGGACGCACAGGCTCAGCGGCTATGGCTCACGGGCCCAGCCGCTCCGCAGCATGTGGGATCCTCCTGGACTGGGGCACAAACCTGTGTCCCCTGCATCGGCAGGCGGACTCTCACCACTGTGCCACCAGGGAAGCCCCCATTTGTTTATTTTTATTTCCATTCCTCTAGGAGGTGGGTCAAAAAGGATCTTGCTGTGATTTATGTCATAGAGTGTTCTGCCTATGTTTTCCTCAAAGAGTTTCTTATAGTGTCTGGCCTTACATTTAGGTCTTTTATCCATTTTGAGTTTATTTTTGTGTATGGTGTTAGGGAGTGTTCTAATTTCATTCTTTTACATGTAGCTGTCCAGTTTTCCCAGCACCACTTATTGAAGAGGCTGTCTTTTCTCCACTTTATATTCTTGCCTCCTTTATCAAAGATAAGGTGACCATATGTGCATGAGTTTATCTCTGGGCTTTCTATCCTGTTCCATTGATCTATATTTCTGTTTTTGTGCCAGTACCATACTGTCTTGATTACTGTCTCTTTGTAGTATAGTCTGCTCAGGGAGCCTGATTCCTCTAGCTCCGTTTTTCTTTCTCAACATTGCCTTGGCTATTTGGGGTCTTTTGTGTTTCCATACAAATTGTGAAATTTTTGGTTCTAGTTCTGTGAAAAATGCCATTGGTAGTTTGATAGGAATTGCATTGAGTCTGTAGATTGCTTTGGGTAGTATAGTCATTTTCACAATGTTGATTCTTCCAATCCAAGAACATGGTATATCTCTCAATGTATTTGTATCATCTTTAATTTCTTTCATCAGTGTCTTATAATTTTCTGCATACAGGTCTTTTGTCTCCTTAGGTAGGTTTATTCCTAGATATTTTATTCTTTTTGTTGCAGTGGTAAATGGGAGTGTTTTCTTAATTTCACTTTCAGATTTGTCATCATTAGTGTATAGGAATGCCAGAGATTTCTGTGCATTAATTTTGTATCCTACTACATTACCAGATTCATTGATTAGCTCTAGTAGTTTTCTGGTAGCATCTTTAGGATTCTCTATGTATAGTATCACGTCACCTGCAAACATTGACAACTTTACTTCTTCTTTTCCGATTTGGATTCCTTTTATTTATTTTTCTTCTCTGATTGTTGTGGCTAAAACTTCCAAAACTATGTTGAGTAATGGTGAGAGTGGGCAACCTTGTCTTGTTCGTGATCTTAGTGGAAATGGTTTCAGTTTTTCACCGTTGAGGACGATGTTGGCTGTGGGTTTGTCATATATGGCCTTTATTATGTTGAGGAAAGTTCCCTCTATGCCTACTTTCTGGAGGGTTTTTATCATAAATGGGTGTTGACTTTGGCGAAAAGCTTTCTCTGAATCTGTTGAGATGATCATATGGTTTTTCTCCTTCAACTTGTTAATAAGGTATATCACATTGATTGATTTGCGTATATTGAAGAATCCTTGCATTCCTGGGATAAACCCCACTTGATCATCGTGTATGATCCTTTTAATGTGCTGTGGGGTTCTGTTTGCTAGTATTTTGTTGAGGATTTTTGCATCTATGTTCGTCAGTGATATTGGCCTGCAGTTTTCTTTCTTTGTGACATCTTCATCTGGTTTTGGTATCAGGGTGATGGTGGCCTTGCAGAATGAGTTTGGGAGTGTTGCTCCCTCTGCTATATTTTGGAAGAGTTTGAGAAGGATAGGTGTTAGCTCTTCTCTAAATGTTTGATAGAATTCGCCTGTGAATCCATCTGGTCCTGGGCTTTTGTTTGTTGGAAGATTTTTAGTCACAGTTTCAGTTTCAGTGCTTGTGATTGGTCTGTTCATATTTTCTATTTCTTCCTGGTTCAGCCTCAGAAGGTTGTGCATTTCTAAGAATTTGTCCATTTCTTCCAGGTTGTCCATTTTATTGGCATATAGTTGCTTGTTGTAACCTCTCATGATCCTTTGTATTTCTGCAGTGTCAGTTGTTACTTCTCCTTTTTCATTTCTAATTGTATTGAATGGATTCTTTGCCCTTTCTTTCTTGATGAGTCTGGCTAATGGTTTATCAATTTTGTTTATCTTCTCAAAGAACCAGCTTTTAGTTTTACTGATCTTTGCTATTGTTTCCTTCATTTCTTTTTCATTTGTTTCTGGTCTTTTCTTTATGATTTCTTTCCTTCTGCTAACTTTGGGTGTTTTTTGTTCTTTTTTCTCTAATTGCTTTAGGTGTAAGCTTAGGTTGTTTGAGATGTTTCTTGTTTCTTAAGGTAAGATTGTATTACTATAAACTTCCCTCTTAGAACTGCTTTTGCTGCATCCCATAGGTTTTGGGTCGTCGTGTTTTCATTATCACTTGTTTCTAGGTATTTTTTGATTTCCTCTTTGATTTCTTCAGTGATCTCTTGGTTATTAAGTAGTGTATTATTTAGCCTCCATATGTTTGTATCTTTTACAGATTTTTTCCTGTAATTGATATCTAGTCTCATAGCATTGTGGTCAGAAAAGATACTTGATACAATTTCAATTTACTTAAATTTACCAAGGCTTGATTTGTGACCCAAGATATGATGTATCGTGGAGAATGTTCCATGAGCACTTGAGAAAAATGTGTATTCTGTTTTTTGTGGATGGAATGTCCTATAAATATCAATTAAGTCCATCATGTTTAATGTATCATATAAAGCTGTGTTTCCTTATTTATTTTCATTTTGGATGATCTGTTCATTGGTGAAAGTGGGGTGTTAAAGTTCCCTACTATGAATGTGTTACTGTCGATTACCCCTTTCATGGCTTTTGGTATTTGCCTTATGTACTGAGGTGCTCCTATGTTGGGTGCATAAATATTTATAATTGTTATATCTTCTTCTTGGATTGATCCCTTGATCAATATGTAGTGTCATTCTTTGTCTCTTGTAATAGTCTTTGTTTTAAAGTCTATTTTGTCTGATATGAAAATTGCTACTCCAGCTTTCTTTTTTTTTTTTGGTACGCGGGCCTCTCACTGTTGTGGCCTCTCCCATTGCGGAGCACAGGCTCCGGACGTGCAGGCTCTGCAGCCATGGCTCATGGGCATAGCCGCTCCATGGCATGTGGGATCTTCCTGGACCGGGGCACAAACCTGTGTCCCCTGCATCGGCAGGTGGACTCTCAACCACTGTGCCACCAGGAAGCCCCCAGCTTTCTTTTAATTTCCATTTGCATGGAATATCTTTTACCATCCCCTCACTTTCAGTCTGTTTGTGTCCGTAGGTCTGAGGTGGGTCTCTTGTTGACAGCATATATATGGGTCTTGTTTTTGTATCCATTCAGGCAGTCTATATGTTTTGGTTGGAGCATTTAATCCATTTACATTTTAGGTAATTATCAATATGTATGTTCCTATTACCATTTTCTTAATTGTTTTGGGTTTGTTATTGTAGGTTTTTTCCTTCTCTTGTTTTTCCTGCCTAGAGAAGTTCCTTTAGCATTTGTTGTAAAGCTGGTTTGGTGGTGCTGAATTCTCTTAGCTTTTGCTTGTCTGTAAAGGTTTTAATTTCTCCATCAAATCTGAATGATATCCTTGCTGGGTAGAGTAATCTTGGTTGTAGGTTTTTCTCCTTCATCACTTTAAATATGTCCTGCCACCCCCTTCTGGCTTGCAGAGTTTCTGCTGAAAGATCAGCTGTTAACCTTATGGGGATTCCCTTTTGAGTTATTTGTTGTTTTTCCCTTGCTGCTTTTAATATGTTTTCTTTGTATTTAATTTTTGACCGTTTGATTAATATGTGTCTTGGCATGTTTCTCCTTGGATTTATCCTGTATGGGACTCTCTATGCTTCCTGGACTTGATTAACTATTTCGTTTCCCATATTAGGGAAGTTTTCAACTATAATCTCTTCAGATATTTTCTCAGTCCCTTTCTTTTTCTCTTCTTCTTCTGCGACCCGTATAATTCGAATGTTGGTGCGTTTAGTGTAGTCTCAGACGTCTCTGACACTGTCCTCAGTTCTTTTCATTCATTTTAATTTATTCTGCTCTGCAGTAGTTATTTCCCCTATTTTATCTTCCAGGTCACTTAACCATTCTTCTGCCTCAGTTATTCTGCTATTGATCCCTTCTAGAGAATTTTTAATTTCATTGATTGTGTTGTTCATCACTGTTTGTTTGCTCTTTATTTCTTCTAGTTCCTTGTTAAATGTTTCTTGCATTTTCTCCATTCTGTTTCCAAGATTCTGGATCGTCTTTACTGTCATTATTCTGAATTCTTTTTCAGATAGACTGCCTATTTCCTCTTCATTTGTTAGGTCTGGTGGGTATTTGCCTTGTTCCTTCATCTGCTGTGTATTCCTCTGTCCTCTCATTTTGCTTAACTTACTGTGTTTGGGGTCTCCTTTTTGCAGGCTGCAGGTTCGTAGTTCCCATTGTTTTTGGTGTCTGTCCCCAGTGGCTAAGGTTGGTTCAGTGGGTTGTGTAGGCTTCCTGGTGGAGGGGACTAGTGTCTGTGTTCTGTTGGATGAGGCTGGATCTTGTCTTTCTGGTGGGCAGGTCCACGTCTGGTGATGTGTGTTTTGGGGTGTCTGTGGCCTTATTTTGATTTTAGGCAGCCTCTCTGCTAATGGGTGGGGTTGTGTTCCTGTCTTGCTAGTTGTTTGGCATAGGGTGTCCAGCACTGTAGCGTGCTGGTCGTTGAGTGAAGCTGGGTCTTGGTGTTGAGATGGAGATCTCTGGGAGATTTTCACCGTTTGATATTACGTGGAGCTGGGAGGTCTCTTGTGGACCAGTGTCCTGAACTTGGCTCTCCCACCTCAGAGGCACAGCCCTGACACCTGGCTGGAGCACCAAGAGCCTGTCCTCCACATGGCTCAGAATAAAAGGGAGAAAAAGAAAGAAAGAATGAGGAAGGTAAAATAAAATAAAGTTATTAAAATAAAAAAATTATTAAAAAAATTTTTTAAAGTAATAAAAAATAAAAAAAGAAGGAAGAGAGCAACCAAACCAAAAAACAAATCCACCAATGATAACAAGTGCTAAAAACTATACTTAAAAAAAACAAAAAACAAAAAACAATAAACCAAAAAAACGGACAGACAGAACCCTAGGACAACTGGTAAAAGCAAAGCTATACAGACAAAATCACACACAGAAGCATACACATACACACTCAAAAAAAGAGAAAAAGGGGAAAAAAAATATATCGTTGCTCCCAAAGTCCACCTCCTCTATTTGGGATGATTCGTTATCTATTCATGTATTCCACAGATGCAGGGTACATCAAGTTGATTGTGGAGCTTTAATCCGCTGCTCCTGAGGCTGCTGGGAGAGATTTCCCTTTCTCTTCTTTGTTCGCACAGCTCCTGGGGCTCAGCTTTGGATTTGGACTCGCCTCTGCGTGTAGGTCGCCTGAGGGCGTCTGTTCTTCGCTCAGATGGGACGGGGTTAAAGGAGCCACTGATTCGGGGGCTCTGGCTCACTCAGACCGGGGGGAGGGAGGGGTACTGATGTGGGGCGAGCCTGCAGCATGACGTTGCACCAGCCTGAGGCGCGCCATGTGTTCTCCCGGGAAAGTTGTCCCTGGATCCCAGGACCCTGGCAGTGGCGGGCTGCACAGGCTTCCGGGCAGGGAGTTGTGGATAGTGACCTGTGCTCGCACACAGGCTTCTTGGTGGCGGCAGTAGCAGCCTTAGTGTCTCATGCCCGTCTCTGGGGTCCGCGCTTTTAGCCGTGGCTTGCGCCGGTCTCTGGAGCTCCTTTAAGCAGCGCTCTTAATCCCCTCTCCTCGGCACCAGGAAACAGAGGCAAGAAAAAGTCTCTTGTCTCTTTTGCAGCTCTAGACCTTTTCCCGAACTCCCTCCCGGCTAGCTGTGGCGCACTAGCCCCCTTCAGGCTGTGTTCACGCAGCCAACTCCAGTGCTCTCCCTGGGATCCGACCTCTGAAGCCCGAACCTCAGCTCCCAGCCCCCGCCCGCCCCGGCAGGTGAGCAGACAAGCCTCTCAGGCTGGTGAGTGCTGGTCGGCACTGATCCTCTGTGCGGGAATCTCTCCGCTTTGCCCTCCGCACCCCTGTTGCTGTGCTCTCCTCCGCGGCTTCAAAGCTTCCCTCCTCCGCCACCAGCAGTCTCCGCCCACGAAGGGGCTTCCTAGTGTGTGGAAACCTTTCCTCCTTCACAGCTCCCTCCCACTGGTGCAGGTCCCATCCCTATTCTTTGTGTCTGTTTTTTCTTTTTTCTTTTGCCCTACCCAGGTACGTGGGCAGTTTCTTGACTTTTGCGAGGTCTGAGGTCTTCTGCCAGTGTTCAGTAGGTGTTCTGTAGGAGTTGTTCCACATGTAGATGTATTTCTCATATATTTGTGGGCAGGAAGGTGATCTCTGTGTCTTACTCTTATACCATCCTGAAGTTCCCCCCTCACACTGTTTCATTTTGATGCTACAGCTTTTGAGTGTGTTCCTTGTAACCTCAAATGGATTTAAAATATATGTTTATTATGATAAAATTAAAATGTTATGATATGAAACTGTTTCATGACACAACGAAGTAAGAGAGAAAGAAAAAAGAAAAGGGGAAAGAAAAAAGAAAGAGTGAAAGAAAGAAAGAGGGAGAGGAAGGAAGGAAGAAAGAAAGAAACAAAAAAGAAAGAAAGAGAGAGGGACTTACATGGTGGTCCAGTGTTTAAGAATCCGTCTTGCAAAGCAGGGGACGTCAGTTCAATCCCTGGTCGGGGAACTAAGATCCCACATGCCTTGGGGCAACCAAGCCCACATGCCACAACTAGAGAGCCCGCATGCCTCAACTACAGAGCCTGCGCACTCTGGAGCCTGTGTGCCACAGCAAGAGAGAAGCCCATGCAGCACAACGAAGAGCCCGTGTGCCGGAACGAAAGATCCTGCGTGCCACAACTGAGACCCGATGCAAGCCAAAAAAAGAAAAAGTTAAAAAAAAGAAAAAAAGAAAAGAGTCGGGTTCCAATGTAGTCCCCTGATGGTACTAACCCAATGATCTTGCACTCTATTGTGTTCATTCAGAAACTTTATTTTGAAGAAACTAGAAATTCAGTTTAATTAATATTATTTTGTGTCAAGTTTCAGTTGGCGAAAACAACACCCTGTTAATAGAGAAAAAAATAGATTGTTGTGCTTCCTAAGGGAATGTGTTAGATTTCGAGTGTAATGATTAAATACATTATGTTGGTAAGTTAAATGTAAATTAACTAATAAAAACATATTAGATACACTTCCCTGAAAATACACATGGGATTGAAAAGTCCTCTAAAATGTCTTTGTGGGTTTGGGTATTCAATAATTTTAAAACACAATGGAAACATTTATTTAGCCCTTCTTACAGATAAGCTTATCAACCTTGCATAGAAAGGTTTTCTCCTGTGTCTGGGTCTGAGAAGAGCAAAAGAAAAGATTCAGCTGGGAAGGGATAAATGCAGGAAGGAAAATCAGTGCAGCAAGAGAGAATGCAGGAGAAAATACTGCTATAATTGCTTTAAATGCAGATCACGGGCTCTTTGCATTTTTGCCAATTCTGCTTAAGCACCAGAATATTAAAACTAGCTTTCAAGGGGCTCCCTGTCTCAGCGCACAGGCAGACATGCAAACAAATTATTGGG
Organism: Aethalodelphis obliquidens; assembly: GCF_003676395.1. Taxonomy (NCBI): domain Eukaryota; kingdom Metazoa; phylum Chordata; class Mammalia; order Artiodactyla; family Delphinidae; genus Aethalodelphis; species Aethalodelphis obliquidens. Next base: position 26,448,023 of record NW_020837952.1, read on the forward strand.
ATAGAATGTAATGGCAGAGCAGTGGAATGAGAGACAAACTATCTGGTAAGTGAGCCATGAAGGCTTCACAGTGTAGGTCTCCAAGGGGGGCTAAGACTTTGCTGGATGAAGAGGAGAGAAAGGCATTGCAGGGAAGAGAATAGCTAGAGCCAAGGTGTCAAGATGTGAAAGCATCAGGCATGTTGAGGGAAAGAGTAAATGGCCTGGTGTGGCTCTAGGAACAGTATATTTTGGGGAAGGTGTTTCTGGCATGAAGTGATGAGAAAGGTAGATTGGAACCAAATGATCAAAGACTTTCGATGTCAGGGAATTTTGGATCTGATCTTAGCAAGTTATCAGCATTTTGGGTTTTTAAAAATTTCAGTTAAAAATTTAATATGACAAGTGTGCATCACCTGACTTTTACATCACAATAAAACAAGTCCTTTGAGGATGGGACGTGTGGAAGCAATTGATTTCTCTGCTGAACACAGCCATCATTTATACTCTTTCTAAGGATTCTAACATGATGATACTATTTCCTTGTATTATCCCCTTTCCAATATTGTTCTGTTGCCCTGGATATGATCTCCATACATTCATGTATCACAAGATTCATAAAGGGATCAAATTCCCACAATATTCCTTGGATACATCTGTTGCTGTTTAATTTCAGTAATAACTTCTTGTTCTTAAATTTTTTTTCAACTTGAGATGGTGAGCCTTGCTCATGGCGTCTACTCAGTGTGCTTAGAGCTGCCTTGAAATGGTACTTGTGGTCTCCCTCACACTCCTGTGGTATGATCAGAGGCTTTTAAAGAGGAAAAGGACAAGGATGTATTATTCAATAGTCTTCCTTCTAGGCTAATCTACCTGGAACACCAAGCCCAGGGCCTTGTTAGAGGACACTGCTGCCTTCTGGGTCATTGCCACCTCTCACTCATGCTCTCCAACCTCAACTAAGCAATGTATCTATCACACACCACTTTTAGCTTCCCTTACCATTCTTCTCAAACTTTCACAGCTTCCTTAAAACCTACCAAGTGCCAATACCCTCTTCCTTTCTTTTTTCAAGCAACTGGTGATTGCCTTTGCTTCCCAGACTATATTTGATCCATGGAACATCTGTTGTTTTAATCTGGTTATCTGTGGTTAACCAGAGTCAGTTAACATTCTTATCATGGTCATCCATGGCATTGATAGCCCTGGACATATGACGTCTACATCAATTCAGGCAAGACCTGCACCTGCATCATAAAGTAGACCAATCATCTTTTAAATACATAGTTATTGAGTACCTATTATGTGAAGGATATTTTAGGCACTGGAGAGACAGTGAAGACCAAAACAAATGAGACATCTGCTCCCTGGAGTTTCATGGCTTATAACAGGGGTTGGCAAACTACAGCTTGTGGATCAAATCTGGCCCATCATCTTTTTTTAATATAAAATTTTATTGAAACACAGACACATTCATTGTTTATGTATTGTCTATGGCTGCTTTCATGCTAAAAGGGCAGAGTTATGTAGTTGCAACAGAGACTGATTGGCCTGGAAAGCCTACATGTTTACTCTCACTTTTTACAGAAAAAGTTTGCTGATCCCTGGTCCAGAACAGTGCTTCTTGAACTATCTGTAATCAAAAACCAGTTTCATTTTATTTATTTATTTTTTGTAAGTTTATTTATTTATTTTTGGCTGTGTTGGGTCTTCGTTGTGGTGCGCGGGCTTCTCATTGCGGTGGCTTCTCTTGTTGTGGAGTATGGACTGTAGGCGTGTGGGCTCAGTAGCTGTGGCTCGCGGGCTCTAGAGCACAGGCTCAGTAGTTGTGGCGCACAGGCTTAGTTGCTCCATGGCATGTGGAATCTTACCAGACCAGGGCTTGAACCTGTGTCCCCTGCATCAGCAGGCGGATTCTTAACCACCACGCCACCAGGGAAGTCCCCAGTTTCATTTTATATTGTATTTTATTTTATAGTGAGAGGATCACTTAACATAAGATCTATTCTCTTAACCAGTTTCTAAGTGTATAATATATTATTGTTGACTGCAGGTACAATGTTGAACAGCAGATCTCTAGAGCTTATTTATCTTTCTTGACTGAAACTTCATCCCCATTTCCTCCTCTCTCTAGCCCCTGGCAACCACCATTCCACTCTTTGATTCTATGAATTTGATTATTTTAGATACCTTATATTAGTGGAAGTATTCAATATTTATGTTTCTGTGATTGGCTTATTTTTCTTAGCATAATGTCCTCAAGGTTCATTCATGTTGTATATTGCAGGATTTCCTTCTTTTTAAGGTCAAAGAGTATTCTATTTTATGTATATACCACATTTTCTTTATCCGTTCATCTAATGGTGGACATTTAGGTTATTTCCACATTGTGGCTATTGTGAATATTGCTGTAATAAACATAAAGGCACTATTATCTTTTAGAGATCCTGATTTAAATTCTTTTGGATTAGTACCCACAAATGGGACTGCTCGGTTATATGGTAGTTCTATTTTTAATTTTTTTTTTTTTTTTTTGCGGTACGTGGGCCTCTCACTGTTGTGGCCTCTCCCGCTGCGGAGCACAGGCTCCAGACGCGCAGGCTCAGCGGCCATGGCTCACGGGCCCAGCAGCTCCGTGGCATGTGGGATCTTCCTGGACCGGGGCACGAACCCATGTCCCCTGCATCGGCAGGCAGACTCTCAACCACTGCGCCACCAGGGAAGCCCTATTTTTTTTTTTTTTTTTTGGAAGCCCTATTTTTAATTTTTTGAGAAACCTCCATACTGTTTTCCATAGCAGTGGCACCATTTTGCATTCCCAATGTACAAGGGTTCCAATTTCTCTACATCCTAGCCAACACTTCTTGTCTTTTTTTTGATAATAAGCAAACTGACAGGTGTGAGGTGATATCTCATTGTGGTTTTGATTTGAATTTCTCTGATAATCAGTGATGTTGAGCATTTTTTCATATACCATTGACCTTTTGTATGTCTTTTTTAGAAAAATGTTCAAGTCTAGTTCATTTTTAAATCAGAGTATTAGGTTTTTTTTTTTAACTATTGAGTTGTAGGAATTCCTCATATATTTTAGACAATAACCCCTTTTCAGATATGTGATTTGCAAATATTTTCTCCCATTTCATAGGTTGCCTTTTAATTGTTCCCTTTACTGTGCAGAAACTTTTTAGTTTGATGTAGTACCACTTGCTTATTTTTGTTGTCTGTGCTTTTGCTGTCATATCTGTGAAATCATCGCCAAGGCCACTGCCATGAAGTTTTTCTCCTACGTTTTCTTCTAGGAGTTTTACAGGTTTTGGTCTTATGTTTAAGAATTTGATGCATTTTGAGCTGGTTTTTCTGTATGATGTAAAGTTAGGGTCCAGTTTCATTCTTTTACATGTAGATATCCAGTTTTCCCACACTTTTTGTTGAACAAACTATCCTTTTTCCCATTGTGTATTCCTGGTACCCTTGTCAAATATTAGTTGACCATATATACACGGGTTTATTTCTCTGCTTTGTATTCTGTTTTGATTTGATGTTTTAATTAAAATGATATTGTACCATACTGTTTTGATTACTCTAGCTTTGTAATATACTTTGAAATCAGGAACTGTGATACCGCAGCTTTGTTCTTCTTTCTCAAGATTGATTTGGCTATTCACAGTCATTTGTGATTTCATATGAATTTTAGAACTGTTTTTTCTGTTTCTGTAAAAAATGCCATTGGAATATTGATAGAGAATACAATGAATGTGTAGATTACTTTGGATAGTATGGTCATTTTAGCAATATCAGTTCTTCCAATCAGTGAACATAAGATGTTTTTCCATTTGTTTGTGTTATATTCATTTCTTTTATCAGTGATTTGTAGTTTTCAGTATACAAGTCTTTCACCCCTTTAGTTAAGGTTATTCATATGTATTTTATTCCTTTTGGTGCTATTATAAGTAGGATTATTTTCCTAATTTCCTTTTCAGATAGTTCATTGTTAGTCTATATAAATGCTACTGATTTTTGTATGTTGATTTTGTAACCTGCAACTTTACTGAATTTATTAGTTCTAATAGCTTTTTAAAAAATGGAATCTTTAGGGTTTTCTATATATAAGATCATGTTGTCTGCAAACAGGAACACTTTTACTTCTTCCTTTCTAATTTGGATGACTTTTATTTCTGTTTCTTGCCTAATTTCTCTGGCTAAGTCTCTAGTACTATGTTAAGCAGAAGTGGTGAGAGTGGGCATCCTTGCCTTGTTCATGATCTTAAAAGAAAAGCTTTTAGCTTTTCACCATTGAGTATGTTAGTTGAGGGCTTGTCATATATATCCTTTATTATAATGAGGTACATTTTTTTTCTATACCTAGTTTATTAAGAGTTTTTATCATAAAAGGTGTTAGATGTTTTCAAATGCTTTTTCTGCATCCATTTACATGATCATATGATTTTTATTCTTTATTCTATTAACGTTGTGTATCACATTAATTGATTTTTGTATATTGAAACATCCTTGTATCCCAGGGATAAATCTCACTTTGTCATGCTTATGATCATTTTAATATGCTACTGAATTTGCTTTGTTAGCATTTTGCTCTGGATTTTTGCACCTCTTTTCATCAGGTTGGCATGTAGTTTTCTTTTCTTGTGGTGTTTTTGTCTGTCTTTAGTATCAAAGTAATGCTGACCTCTTAAAATGAGTTTTCAAGTGTTCCCTCCTTTTCAATTTTTTGAAAGAGAAGGATTGGTATTAATTTGTCTTTAAATGTTTGGTAGAATTCATCAGTGAAACCATCTGGTCCTGGACTTTAATTTTTGGGGAGGTTTTTGATCATTGATTCAATCTCTGTGTTGGTTAGAGGTTTATTCATACTTTTTATTTCTTCATGATTTTATTTATAATATGTTTCTAGGAATTTACCTGTTTCTTCTAGGTTGTCCAATTGTTGGCATACTGTTGTGCATCATAGTCTCTTTTGATACTTTTCATTTCTGTGGCATCAGTTTCAATGTCTCTTCTTTCTTTCATTTCTGATTTTAATATTTGGGACTTCTCTGTTTTTTTCTCAGTCTAGACAAAGTTTGTAAACTTTATTTTTTCAAAAAAACAGCTCTTAGCTTCATTCATTTTTTGCTACTGTTTTTCTGTTTTCTATTTCATTTATTTCTGCTCTTACCTTTGTTGTGTCCGTTCTTCTGCCAATTAGCTTGTTCCTCCTTTTCCTAGTTTCTTGATGTGCACAGGTAAGTTGTTTATTTGAAATCTTTTTTCTTTTTTAACACAGGCATTTATTTCTATGAACTTCCCTTTTAGTACTGCTTTTGCAGCATCCCATAAATTTGGTGTGTTGTGTTTTCATTTTTGTTGTCTCAAAAAAATATATATATATATATATATTTTTGCGGTACACGGGCCTCTCACTGTTGTGGCCTCTCCCGTTGCAGAGCACAGGCTCTGGACGCACAGGCTCCGTGGCCATGGCTCACGGGCCCAGCTGCTCCACGGCATGTGGGATCTTCCCGGACCGGGGCACGAAGCCGTGTCCCCTGCATCAGCAGGCGGTGTCTCAACCACTGCACCACCAGGGAAGCCCTCAGAATATTTTTTAATTTCCTTTTTGATTTTTTTCTTTGAACTAGTGGTTGTTCAAGAGTATGTTGTTTAATTTTCGTGCTTGTCAATTTTCCAGTTTTCCTTTTTCTATTGATTTCCATTTTCATTTCTTTGTGGTATGATTTCAATCTTCTTAAATTTGTTAAGGCTAGTTTTTTGTCCTAACATGTGAGCTATCCTGGAGAAAGATCTGTGTGTGCTTGAGGAGAATGTGTATTCTACTGTTGTGGGGTAGAATGTTCTACATATGTTAGCAAATGTTTGCTCTATTGTGTTATTCAGGACCTCTATTTCTTTACTGATCTTCTGTTCAGATATTAGTCAATTACTGAAGGTTGGGAACTGAAGTCTGCTACTTTTGTTGTATTGGTGTTTATTTCTTCCTTCAGTTCTGTCAGTGTTCGCTATATATTATTTATGTGCTCTGACCTTGGATGCATATGTAACTGTTATATCTTCCTGGTAGATTGATCCTTTTATCAGTATATAATGTCCTTTTTCTCTTGCGACTTTTTTTCTTTCAACCCCTGCTCTCTTTTGGTTACCATTTACATGGAATATTTTTTTCCATCCTTTCATTTTCAGCTTATATGTGTCCTTAAATCTAAAGTGAGTTTCTTGTAGACAGCATGTAGTTGGGTCTTGTTTTTAATTCACTCAGCCACTCTGTGTCTTTTGGTTAGAGAATCTAATCCATTTACATTTAAAGTAATTATTGATACAGAAGACTTTACTGTTACCATTTATTTTTTTTTTATTTTTATTTTTTTTGCAGTACACGGGCCTCTCACTGTTGTGGCCTCTCCCGTTGCGGAGCACAGGCTCCGGACGCACAGGCTCCGCAGGCATGGCTCATGGGCCCAGCCGCTCCGTGGCACGTGGGATCTTCCTGGACCGGGGCACAAACCCGCGTCCCCTGCATCGGCAGGCAGACTCTGAACCACTGCGCCACCAGGGAAGCCCAACTGTTACCATTTTTTAAGTTGTTTTCTGTTAAGATCAGTTAAAAATTTTAAGAAGTCAGTTGTGGACAGATGTTTTTGTAGATTATAAGAAAAATGAATTACTAGAAAAACAAAATAAAAAGTCAAATATGAAAAATACAAACCATTATTACTATATCAAATTGTTATAAAAGTTTCTAAAATCTTAATCTTAGTTTCTGTTTTTATCTCCTGGAGGATAAGGAGATAATAAATAAATAATAAATAAATAAATAAATAATAAAAATAAATAATTTGCAGATCAACACTGGCCAGTAAACCATACTTTGAGGAGTGCTAGTCTAGAAGGAAAGACAGAAATCAATCAAATAATAACACAAATAATAATCCTAGATCAAATTTTACTAAGAGCTATGATTAAAAATCATCAAATTATGTGTGCCCTTGGTGCAGGGGAGACCAAGCAGGAATTTCTGAAGAGAAGAGCTCTGAGCTGAGATTAATGTATGTGAATTAGTCATACAGAGAGTATTTATTTACCAGAATCTGATGACAGTAAGAGAGCATCTGTGGAAATAGAACTACATGTGCAAAAACCCTATGGTGGGAAGGAAATTAATACATGCTTGGAACTGTGTCAAGCACTTCATGTGTATTTTTCACTTAATCCCCTCAACAATCCAGTAAGTTCATTATTATCTTACACTCATGCTGTCCATCCTCAGTTAAGCAAAACATTAGCATGCCTCTTTTTATCATCTATTTTATAGATAAGAAACCTGAGGAGTAGAGATGTGAAATAACTTATTCAAAAATCACTTAGCTATCTAGTAAGGGGTAGAATTGGAATTGGATTCCAAGACTGTTTGATGCCACAGTCTGTTCTTTTACCCACTGTACTATGCTACTGTCATATTTAATCTGAATAACCCATGATTTCAACCCTGAGTCATTTGCCTCCAGTTCCCAGCAATCTTTAAGAACCATCTTAATTTTACTCTCTTCCTTGGTAAAGCTGGAATCTGTGATAAGATTTATCACACTCCCAATTGTTTCCACTGAGAAAGTGGATGGAGAACCAGAATATTCCATGAAAGCTAGGATTAGGCACCATAGCCCTTAGTAGTACATTTTTAAAGGAGAGGTATGTAGCTCATATCAGAATTATGTTCATTTGTGAGTAATAAGAACTCCAAATAATAGTTGCTTCAAGATTGAAAGTTGTTTCTCTCTCATGTAAAACTGCATAAACAGATAGTTCAGACTCTATTCTATGAAGTCATCAAGGCCCCAGGCTTCTTCTCTCTTGCTTTTCTGCCATCCACAGCAAGCCATCTTATGATCCAAGATGACTGCTCAGGCACTGTATTAGTTTCCTAGGGCTTCTGCAACAAAGTGCCATGAACTAGGTGGCTTACAATAATGGAAATTTATTGTCTCACAGTTCTGGAGGCTGAAAGTCTGAAATGAAGGAGTATGGCCATACCCTCTCTAAAGGATGTAGTGAAGAATCCTTCCTTGCCTCGCCTAGCTTCTGCTGCTTGCTGGCATTCTTTGGTTTTCCTTTGCTTGTAGATGTATTACTCTGATCTCTACCTCTGTCATAACAGGGCTATCTTCTCTATATTGTCTTCCTTCTGTGCCCATCTGGGTGTCTTCACGTGGTGTTGTCCCTATATGTCTGTGTTCAAAGTTTTGTCTTATGAGGATAGCAGTTGTATTAGATTAAGGCCCACTCTAATAACCTTATCTTAACTTGATTACATCTGCAAAGACCCTATTTCCAAATAAAGTCTCATACAGAGGGACTGGGGGTTAGGACTTCACTGTATCTTATTTTTTGGAGGGAGGTACAACTTAATCCATGACAGCCTCCAACATTATATCTACATTTCATCCTGCAAAAGTAATAAAGGAAGAAGGAGGCTATGCTTTTTTCCTCTAAGGATACTTTCTATATGGTATACAGAAAAATTTTGCTTACAGTTGTCATACTTGGGTGCAAGGGAGGTTGACTAGCTTTGTGCCCAGTTAAATTGGAGATTCTGTTACTAAGGAAGAAGAAATGAATTCATATTGAGTGACAGCAAGCAATCTCTGTCATGTGGTCTAAAATTGCTCTTTAAACCAGTTTCTCTGATCTATTGAATTGCAGTGCTTGACACTCTCATAGAAAGCTACATAGCATATCATCTGTTTTAGGCTGGGGCAGAGATACATGGTTTCCTGGAAGTTTCTAACAAGCCCGTACCACAGTGTGATTGTGTGACTTGGTGACGTGATCCTGAGCTAGTCATTAAACTTCTCTGAGTCTCAGTTTCCTCATTTTTATATTAAGGATAATATCTATCTCTTGTAATTGATGTATAGCTTAAGTCAGATAATATTATATGTGAAAGTTCCTGTCATAAATAAGGTACTCTATATCTGGTTATTAAATATGAATCCTGGAAGGAGAAAAACAGAAAAGGAAGGAGGAAGGGAAAGAAAAATTGCTTTCTGCATATAACATTCTAATGAAAAGAAAAGCTTACATGAAGAAAATGTGTATTTTCTTCAGTGTCTTTTAAAGCAAGTCATGTTTCTTTTGAGAAAATATCAATCTGTTTGCTCTCAACAGTTCTTTTTGATGTGATATAAAGCCATCCCACACATTTTGAATTATTATTTGAAGGGTATTTGTTAGCCATTCAGGTCTGAAAACAATCACTGAACAGATCATCCCACATGACCTGATCAAGAGGCAACTACTGCTATTGCAGTTAGAGGAGTTGTGCAAATGACTCCTCGGGCATTGCATAGATAATATGCTTAGTTTTTCCAGTAAACATTATAGCAGAGTTTGCTAGTTGTCCCCCAATATCCAGTCCCCTCTCATTTTCCATGAGGTTGAATTTTAAGCTTGGGTATATGGCCACCCACCCAATGATTGCATTTCTCAATTGCCACTAAGTGTGGCCATATGATCAAGCCAATGGGTTTAAGCATAAGTAATATGTGCAACTTCTGGGTCATGTCCTTAATCTTTCCCTGCATCTCTGTTCTCCTCCTGCTCTCTCAGATGTGTATGTGATGCTGAGACTTCTTTGATGACTGCAACTATTTAGGACAGGAGAACAACAAGATAACATGAGCCTTGTGTTCCTAATACCATGAAGCTGCCTATCAGCCAGTTCTGCTTGAACTTGGATTGTTATGTGAAAATAAACTATTTTGTTTATATATATATATATATATATTTTTTTTTTTTTTTGCGGTACGTGGGCCTGTCTCTGTTGTGGCCTCTCCCGTTGTGGAGCACAGGCTCCAGACGCGCAAGCTCAGCGGCCACGGCTCACAGGCCCAGCCACTCCGTGGCATGTGGGACCTTCCTGGACCGGGGCAAGAACCCATGTCCCCTGCATCGGCAGGCGGACTTTCAACCACTGCGCCACCAGGGAAGCCCAAACTATTTTGTTTAAATCACTATTATTCTGGGTTTTGTTATAGCAACTGAACCTGTATCCTAAAAAATACAGAATTTGGTACTTAAAAGTGGGCACTGGCTGAGTGGTCACGTTGTGGGTTCAAGAACACAGTTATTGCAGTCTGGAAAGCTGGCTATCATTATTACACAATGGAAATAGATTTCAAAAGCTGTCATCTGCAATAACTTGGAAAGTGAACCAAACACTCATGGAGACCATAGCTCTAAGAAAAAAGGTAAAAAAAAGAAAAATCAGGATATTGGAATGTATTGGTTGCTTCTTTAGTTCTTTCAGCAAAGTTTTCAAGGCAGATATAGATTCAGACTGGATTGAGTCAATTGCAAGCAGAGATGGAAGGGAATACAACTTTCCTAAAAGAAGATCTTTCTACCTAGGCCAGCAATCTAAGTTGACTAAGGGTTGAGTAATTTAGGAAGGGTTGAAAGAACCAGCTGCTTCTGCAGTCCAAACCGTAGCAATAATATAGGTGGTTGTTAACGGTAGGAGTGGCAAGAAGATGTTTTTGGTTCCTTATTAATCTCTACCAGCTGCCTCTCAAGTGAATCCAAATTAAAAAAATAATACATTTTCAAGTGGATTTTCTTCAGTGTTCTATAAGAGGATCATTACAAACTTTAATGGTTTATTGATTGGCACAAACAATCTATGTAAAAAGATTATTATGCTTATTATGTAAAAGAAACCTCAAATAAATTTATCGAGCTCAAAGATCTTCAAAGCAAAATATGCAGTCCCCTGGGGTAAAAGGAGATTTTCCACTTAGATATTATTTTCCACTTAGATAGATATTAAACTTCCATGTTTATTCTTTCTAAAAATTGATCTACCTGAGAATTTTCCCCATGGTCAAGAGTCATTGTATTTCTCTTTTGCTGACTTTCCTTCAAAATTGTCCTCCCACTTGACTAAAAAAGGCCTACTACCTCTCCCATCTGCAATCTAGCATACTGCAAATGTTCAGTCCTTTATGATGTTTGCAATAATTGTTGACTAATACTAACCAGAAGTCTTTTAATGAAACACTTCGGCCGTTGATGTTTTAGGGGAAAAAACCCACTTACTTTCAATTTATATACATGGTTTTATTGCAAAGAAATATTATGGAGGTGATTAATATGACAGAAAACACAAACTATATTACATCATGTAATTCTGTTAGGGAAGTGAAAAGAAAATAAGAATTCAAGGAACAAAAGGAACTGTTAGAGAAGAATTTGTTCACTTAAATTCATTTAAAATGAATGATGGTGGTGTCAAGTCACTATATTATTTACATTCTTTCTGATACATTTAAAAGAGTGTTATAACCATTTTTTTTAAAAATGTCAAAATGTACAGTATGTCAGAATTGCATCTTTTCCTACTATTTAAACTTATGGGGGAGAGATTTTATATTTAGGCTTTAAAATGTTAGTGGGGCTTCATAGTATTTAAACGTTCTTCAATTGTATACTCAAGCAAAAATGTTTGAAGACCCCTTCTATTCCCCATTGTAACTGGATTACTGCCCATAAGCCCTTCTTATATAGTATGGACCCTCTGTTGCTCCAGAGCAAATAATGCCTTTGTTTAGAATTGCTGATAACTTCTGGATGGTTGCATATTGTCTGTGGAAGCCAAATGAAATCAGCAGAAGTTTTGTCTGCATAAAGTGTAGAGGATGTTAAACTTCAGACTTGGGTAGAATGGATGGGCCTTTCAGTTTAAGCCTTAACAGTAACATTAGGTTATTTGAGGTGAAGAAACATACATGGAAACACTAACAATGTATGCCTGTCTTTTTTCTTCTTTTGATGAGGTTTTCCCTTTTTTTCTTTTTTCCAGAAAAGGTTGAAAGTATACTTTCTCATTCCTTCCATATTTGATACTGTTACATGGAGATAATCTTGCTGAAACAATGTTATTCTACATGCTTTTCTTGTATCCAAAGCAAATACTGGTTTCCAGTCTTTTGTATTTTTTCAAATAGGACTGTTAAGAGATCCCAGTTATGAACTGTATTAATCCTACTATAGCTAGAAGGCTTGGCAAGTGTTTTCTAATGAAACATTGTATACCTTATTAGGTTTGTTGCTTTATTTTAAACAAAGGAGATTGGGAAGAATAAGTCAATGGAATGTTTTAAAAAACACTTTAGCTTGATTTTCTAAGGAAAAAGTATTAGACTTGTATTAGCACACTGATCACCTTTAAAAAATACTGTATGAAGATGGGGATTGAACATCATCTTAATAACACTTTACTTTCTCTTGAACAGAAATTTCCTCTCTGCCATAGTTCATATTAATTGTTCCTATTAAAGCCAACTGCAAAAAAGGCTAACAAATCATGGTATAATTTGTCTTGTAACTGGAATATATTGATTTTCTATATATTTTTTACCAATTTGAAATAAGAGAAATAAAACTTGCGTTTATTTTATCTGTGAATTTGGATACTCAGTGGAGAATTTACTCAGCCACATTTCTCTGGGAACTGCCTGTTCTACCACAGGATGTTTCCTTCCCCTGATAGTCTTATTTCTGTGAAAATGCCCATTTTGGGCATGAAAAGAGTCGATTGATTGGACCAGGGGTTGCAGCTGTTCTCTCCTCCCCAACCTGAGCTGAGCCAACCAGACTCTCTTCCAGGAAGTTAGAGTCAGAGCTGAGAGACTGGAGTTTGTTCTCCACCTGGGACTGGGCCCATTGCTTATAACCTTGGAGCTGGGATACAACCTGCCTTTGGGAAAGAGTAACTGGTTTGTCCCTAACATTAATTGGACCAGGAACAAGAGTAGAAATGATGGCCCTCATATCATATGTTTAAACATTGGAAAGGCATAAATTAAGAAAACAAACTATTAAATATGGTATTTTTACCTTCCTGTTTTTGACAAATATAATTTATAGCAGACTTGGAGGTGAAGTTTGAAAATTTAAAGTTCTGAGACTCTTCAGAGTCTTTCTGCAATGGAAAGTGACTTTGGGGGGAGAGATGGTTTGTAGCCCCTCATCTTTCCATCAGGCACCACAAAGGGCCATGCATTGCATGTACTAGACACTCCAGGAGCTCATCAAAGCACCATCCACTTTGGCCATGCTTTGGGACTAGAGGGGCACACCTGCAGAACAGTTTGTCCACAGGAAGACAGACCCAGAAAAAAAGATAGAACAGGTCCTGGAAATAAACTCAGGCCCTCTGGGAGCAGGGAATTCTGTGTCCTCAAGTGCCCAGACCATGTTCTTGAAAGGGCTATATGGGCTCTGGAAAGGTACAGTTGTGGGCTTTTTTTTTTTTTTTGTATTGTTTTTTTTATTATTATTATTTTTAATAGGCTTTATTTTTTAGGGCAGTTTTAGGTATTGATACAAGTTTAGCAATAGTGAGCAGAAAGTTCCTATAGCAGAGTTCCTGTATACTCCGTCCCCACACTTACATGGGAGAGGCTATGCATGTGTTGGGGTATATCTTTTTAACCCCACGGACTCTGTACCTCATGGGGAAGGGCACAGTCTGGGAAGGGCAAGAGTGGGACCCTCTAAAGTTCTGAGGCCAGGGCAGAGGTCCCTCTTGCCTGAGCCTAAGGGCGATATTGGAGAAGAAGAAGATAGGCAGAACTAATAAAAAAAGAGACAAGGAGTTCCAGGGATCTTCCAATTCCTGGTTTTAGTCCCTTTCAAGGCTCTGCTATTTTCCTGTTCTAGTTTTGTTTTTGTTTTGCTTTGTTTTCTAAGACACTATGACATTCTTTTTTTTTTTTTTGCGGTACGCGGGCCTCTCACTGTTGTGGACTCTCCCGTTGCGGAGCACAGGCTCCGGACGTGCAGGCTCAGCGGCCATGGCTCACGGGCCCAGCCGCTCTGCGGTATGTGGGATCTTCCCGGACCGGGGCATGAGCCTGTGTCCCCTGCATTGGCAGGTGGACTCTCAACCATTGTGCCACTCTTTTTTTTTTAAAAAGTTTGCAAATTTATTGACAGGTTGCTGTTCTGTTTTTTTGTTTAAAAGATTTTTTAAAAATTGAGGTATAGTTAATGTACAATATTATATAAGTTATAGGTGTACAATATAGTGATTCACAATTTTAAAGGTTATACTCCATTTATAGTTATAAAATATTGACTATATTCCCTGTGTTGTACAATATATCCTTGTACCTTATTTTATACATAATAGTTTGTACTTTTTAATCTCCTACCCCTATATTGCCCCTCCCCCCCAGCCCTCTCCCCACTAGCAACCACTAATTTATTCTCTGTATCAGTGAGTCTGCTTCTTTTTTGTTTTATTCACTAGTTTGTTGTATTTTTTAGATTCCACATGTGTTATCATACAGTATTTGTGTTTCTCTGTCTGACTTATTTCACTTAGCATGATACCCTCCAAGTCTATCCATGTTGTTGCAAATGGCAAGATTTCATTCTTTTTTATTGCTGAGTAGTATTCTATATATATATACACACACACACACACACACACACACACACACATATATGCCACATCTTCTTTATCCATTCATCTGTTGATGAACATTTAGGTTGCTTCTATACCTTGGCAATTGTAAATAATGCTGCTATGAACATTGGAGTGCATGTATCTTTTCAAATCAGTGTTTTTGTTTTTTTCTTATATATACCCAGGAGCGGAATTGGTGGGTCATATGGTAGTTCTATTTTCAGTTTTTTGAGAAACCTCCATACTGTTGTGCATAGTGGCTGCACAGATTTACATTCCCACCAACAGTGTATGAGGGTTCCGTTTGCTCTACATCCTCATCAAAATTTGTTATTTGTGTTCTTTTTGATGATTACCATTCTGACAGCTGTGAGGTGGCTTTGATTTGCATTTCTCTGATGATTAGCATTGTTGAGCATCTTCTCATGTGCCTGTTGGCCATTTGCATGTCTTCTTTGTCTTCTTCTGTTTAGATCTTCTGCACGTTCTTTGATCAGGTTGCATGTTTTTTTGATGTTGAGTTGTATGAACAGTTATATATGTTGGATATGAGTCCCTTATTGGTCATATCATTTGGGAATATTTTCTCCTATTCAGTTGGCTGCCTTTTCGTTTTGTCAGTGGCTTCCTTTGCTGTGCAAAAGTTTTTAAGTTTAATTAGGCCCCATTTGTTTATTTTTGCTTTTATTTCCTTTGCTTTAGGAGACTGATCCAAAAAAAATATTGCTACGATTTATGTCAAAGAGTATTCTGCCTGTGTTTTCTTCTAGGAGTTTTATGGTTTCCAGTCTTACATTTAGGTCTTAATCCATTTTGAGTTTATTTTTGTATATGGTGTTAGAGAATGATCTAATTTCATTCTTTTATGTGTAGCTGCCCAGTTTTCCCAGCACCACTTATTGAAGAGACTGTATTTTCTCCAGTGTACATTCTTGCCTCCTTTGTAGATTAATTGACCATAACTGCGTGGGTTTATTTCTGGGCTCTCTATTCCATTCCATTGATCTATGAAGATCTATTTATGGCATTCTTATAAAACATTTCTCCACTTTTCTTAAGCTAGTTTTACGTGGTTTTATTACTTGTAATCATTGAGACCTAACTAAGAATACCAGGATACCCAACTAGGAGACTTTGAGTTGCCAATGAGATTAAAATTTCATTACCTAAATTTATGTATTTATAAAGTGTTTACTTTCAAAATGATTTCACATTCATTTTATACTCCCCACAATATTTTGTGAAGTGAGAATCACTATTTCCATTTTGTAGGTATGGAAATGGAAGCTCAGCTAACTTGCCCAAACTTCCAAAAAGATTTCCTTGTGGTGAAAAAAGGGGACTTGGGTGTATCTTTCTGACATTGGTGTGCGTGAGAAAGTACATCAGCAAGCGCTAACAGTGAAGTCAGGCAGACACCTCTTCCCACAAAAACTATTAGGAACAAGGTAACAATCGATCAAAACACCATTTGTATTCATTTTTAAAGCAATGATGATCCTTTTGAAATTTCCTCTTAAGAAAGTGCAAATGACAAGAATAAGAGGTTCACTTTCTAAGTGTGAGTGTGCAAGATGTAAACCCAAGAATAACTCTTCTTAGACTCAGTGGGAAGTTGGGATGGGAAGGGGAAGCAGGTATTAAATCTCTAACTGAGGAATGCAGAGATTCCTCAGAGTTTTAGGCATCTAACCACTATTTCTGGTTATAGAATGAAAGGGAAGGTGTGGTGTGTAGGCAGGGATCTTTTCTGTGGTTTTGATAATATGTCTCCCTGAAAATGGAGTTGGGGCAGGTGCCCAGAGAATAAGTCTGCTGGAGGTTAACAGCCCCTTTGGGTAGCACAAGGAATGGGGTATGTGTATGTGTGTTTGTCTCAAGCCAAGTAATATACCAAGATCGTTATGTAAAAAGAGAGACCCCAGAAGAATAAGCATCCAAAAAAGAAAATCTTAAATAAAATACATTTATACAATGTGATGACATTTCTCAAATTTATAGATGAGGAAGCTGAGGCTCAGAAGAATGAGGTAATTTGACCAAGATTATATAGTTAGTAATAATTAATTGCTAAGCTTCTTAAACCTTCAGGCAGATCAAGTCAACTCCAAAGTCCCCACATAACACAGTCCAACTATCAAATATAAACATATTCAATATGAGGTAGAGCTGCTACATCAAAAGTTGATATCTTAGGGTAATTTTTCTCAGCACCTGCTTTGTTATTGTTCAGTATTTCTGTCACCCTGGGCCAGTATTGCTCCCACCATCTTGCACTGCATGGCCTGATTCTGTTTTTCTCATATTGTGCTCTATTGCCCACTTGTAGCAGATTTACCTGGGATGTTTGGAGTCTACCACAAATCCGCTGAATCTTAATCTCTAGGCGTAAGACTGGGAATCTGCATCTTATCACACCATTCCAAATGATTCTTAGGTACACTAAATGTTGAGAAACATCAGGTAGGTGTATTGAGGAGTAAGAGTTAGAAATAGGAACAAGAGGATGAAGAGGGGAGCTACATTACATTTTGAATGTATATATTTATGTATATAACACACATATTACATCACATATTTGATCTACATATTTACATACGCAGGCATGCTAGATTTCTAATGTTCATGTTAGTAATCTGGAACCCAGCTTCAAATCAGGAGTAAATTAGAAGTCCCCAAACAACCCACACAAATTTCCCTAATTGGGTGGAAAGGTAACAATAGAGAGCCCACACACTTTATTTTGAATAAGGGTTTGAAGCCACCCTCGAAACAGACTGCCTTTTTAGAATGTTGTAAAAGTCCACATGTTAAATATGGTTGAAAGAAACCCAGAAGAGTAATACTTTGTGACATGTAAAAATTACATAAAATTCAAATTTCAGTGTCCGTAAATAAAGTTTTATTGGAACACAGCCATGTCCATTCATTGCATATTGTCTGTGGCTGTTTTGTGTCTCAGTGGCAGAGTTGAGTTGTTGCTACAGAGACTATATGGTCTGTAAAGCCCCAAATATTTACCCTCTGGCCCCTTACAAAGAAAGTTTGTCTACTGCTGATATAGTATAACATATTTCTGACTCAAGATAAGGAAGGATTTCTCAAGACATAAAAAGTACTAGTCACAAAGGAAAAGATTGAGAATTCAATTATGGTAATATCAATCCTGGACAAAGATAGGGGGCAGGACAGAGAAGAGAGAAGGAATAGCTATATAAAGAAATGATACTTAGGAATTCCCTGGCGGACCAGTGGTTCGGACTCGGCGCTTTCACTGCCGAACGCCTGGGTTTGATCCCTGGTCAGGGAACTAAGATCCCACAAGCTGTGTGGTGCGGCCAAAAAAAAAAAAAAAAACTTGAAGCCTGAAAAAATTTGAGTGCACATCACTGTTTGTGCAGCTCAGAACACAGGCAAAGAGTATGGATAACAATTTCTCTCTTAACAAGGTCATTTACATGTGTAAAGTTACAAATTTTTCTTTTCACATTGGAGAAAGAAAAGACCAGAGGGTTCCTTCATTTTCCTGCATAAAAATCATAGTAATTGTCAAACTTTCCAGAGCTTAAGAATGGATTTTGTATCTCTGCCATTAATGCTGTGGTGGGCACTGGGCTGCTTTTTTGCCAAGTGGGGTGACGTGCTGCTTGGTACCTTCCAGAACTGACCCGGGGTTCCCCAGTATGGCCTCAGGGATGAAGACCACATCTTAAAATCTCTTTCTAGAAAGAGAAAAATTGCCAAGAAATGTTGTCAGTTGTTTAGAAATTTAGATACATCTGAGGGTTCCTAATGTAAACAAATAATGATCTATTTGTAATCTCACTATTACATGTCTTTTAAAAGTTTTGTAATTTTTGTCTTCCACTTTTACATTTTTAATCCACCTGCATTTGATTTGATTTTGTGTGTAATTAGATTACCAATTTTTCTAGTGGCATTTACTGAACAGTTCATCCTTTCACACCCTTCTGTGAAGTCTGCTCTGCCAAAAATCCATTTTTATGTGAGATTGATTCTAGTCCTTTGACTCTGGTGTATTTGTCTTTTCCTGTGCCAATGACAGTTCACTGTCTTTATTACTACAGCATCACAATGAATCTCTAAATTTGGTAGGCAGATCTCTCTGATCTTAGTCTTTTTTAGAACTGTCCCTTTGAGCTTCCATATAAATTTCAGAGTGATTTTGTCAAACATTATCAAGAATCCATTTGGGATTTTGATCATAATAGCTTTGACTTTATAAACCAGTTTGCACAGGTTGGCACTTTTATGATATTAGGTCTTTTGTCTTTTAAAATTTTTATTATGAAAAATTATCCATCACCTAACTTTAACAAATATCAACATTTTGACACACTTGTTTCGTCTATCCTCCAATTATTTTTACTGAAGTATTTCAAAGCAAATCTCAGAATCATGTCATTTCAATCCCTAAATATATCAGTATGCATCTCAAAAAAGGGAGAGGCATTTTCTTACATTACCACAGTGCCATGATCACATCTTGTGTTATTTTATTTTATTTATTTAAAAAAATAGTTATTATTATTTTATTTATTTTTGGCTGCATTGGGTCTTAGTTGTGGCACACGGGATCCTCGTTGAGGCATGCAGTATCTTTTGTTGTGGCACGTGGGCTCTTTGTTGTGGTGCACGGGCTTCTCTCTAATTGTGGCGTGTGGGTTTTCTCTCTCTAGTTGTGGCTCACAGGCTCCAGGGCACGTGGGCTCTGTAGCTTGCAGCACACGGGCCCAGTTGCCCCATGGCATGTGGGATCCTAGCTCCCTGACCAGGGATCAAACCCACATCCCCTGCATTGCGAGGCAGACCCTTTACCACTGGACCACCAGGGAAGTCCCTCTTGTGTTATTTTAAATGTATTTTTTTATTATGATCTAATTTCCAGTTCGTAATAAAATTTCCCCAATTATCTAAAAATGTCTTTTTGCAGTTGATTTGAATTGGGATCCAAGCAAAGGACTCTCACTGTATTTGGTTATTATGTCTTTTACATTAGTTCTAAAGTAGAATGGTCCTCTCTTCTTTGGTTTTTCATGCTCTTGTTGAAGAAACTGGATTAGGTGTCCTGAGAAATTCTGGATTTGGCCTGTTTCTTCCTATAATGTCATTTACCTTGTTTCTCTGTCTGTAGTATTTTCTGTAGACTGGAATTTAGATGTAGAAACTAAGAATTAGATTCACATTATTTTGGCAAGAATATATCATGGATAGTTCTGTGTATTTCCTTCACATGTATTATTTCCTATTACTTTACATCAGATGACATATAATGCTGGGTTATCTCACTTTAATGTTATTAAGCTTGCCCCATAGGTACAAGTGGTGATAGCCTGACCCCTTCATTTCATAGTTTCCCATAAACCGTTAATCTAATGGTACTACCATCCATTGATGAGCATAGCCTGAATCAGTTAGTTCATTAGGATTGGCAAATGGCAATTTTCTAATTCTATTATTTTATCTGCACTTATTAGCTGATATATATTTTTTAACATCTTTATTGGAGTATAATTGCTTTATAATGGTGTGTTAGTTTCTGCTTTATAACAAAGTGAATCAGTTTTACATATACATATATCTCCATATCTCCTCCCTCTTGCATCTCCCTCCCTATCCCACCCCTCTAGGTGGTCACAAAGTACCGAGCTGATCTCCCTGTGCTATGCGGCTGCTTCCCACTACCTATCTGTTTTACGTTTGGTAGTGTATATATGTCCATGCCACTCTCTCACTTTGTCACAGCTTACCCTTCCCCCTCCCCGTATCCTCAAGTCCATTCTCTAGTAGGTGTGTGTCTTTACTCCCGTCTTACCCCTAGGTTCTTCATGACCTTTTTTTTTTTTCTTAAATTCCATATATATGTGTTAGCATACAGTATTTGTTTTTCTCTTTCTGACTTACTTCATTCTGTATGACAGACTCTAGGTCCATCCATCTCACTACAAATAACTCAATTTCGTTTCTTTTTATGGCTGAGTAATATTCCATTGTATATATGTGACACATCTTCTTTATCCATTCATCCAAAGATGGAAACTTAGGTTGCTTCCATCTCCTGGCTATTGTAAATAGAGCTGCAATGAACATTTTGGGACATGACTCTTTTTGAATTATGGTTTTCTCAGGGTATATGTCCAGTAGTGGGATCGCTGGGTCATATGGTAGTTCTATTTGTAGTTTTTTAAGGAACCTCCATACTGTTCTCCATAGTGGCTGTATCAATTTACATTCCCACCAGCAGTGCAAGAGGGTCCCCTTTTCTCCACACCCTCTCCAGCATTTATTGTTTCTAGATTTTTCGGTGATGGCCATTCTGACCGGTGTGAGATGATAGCTCATGGTAGTTTTGATTTGCATTTCTCTAATGATTAATGATGTTGAGCATTCTTTCATGTATTTGTTGGCAATCTGTATATCTTCTTTGGAGAAATGTCTATTTAGGTCTTCTGCCCATTTTTGGATTGGGTTGTTTGTTTTTTTGTTATTGAGCTGCATGAGCTGCTTGTAAATTTTGGAGATTAATCCTTTGTTAGTTGTTTCATTTGCAAATATTTTCTCCCATTCTGAGGGTTGTCTTTTCATCTTGGTTATGGTTTCCTTTGCTATGCAAAAGCTTTTAACTTTCATTAGGTCCCATTTTTTAATTTTTGTTTTTATTTCCACGTCTCTAGGAGGTGGGTCAAAAAGGATCTTGCTGTGATTTATGTCATAGAGTGTTCTGCCTATGTTTTCCTCTAAGGGATTGATAGTTTCTGGCCTTGCGTTTAGGTCTTTAATCCATTTTGAGCTAATTTTTGTGTATAGTGTTAGGGAGTGTTCTAATCTCATACTTTTACAGGTACCTGTCCAGTTTTCCCAGCACCACTTATTGAAGAGGCTGTCTTTTCTCCACTGTATATTCTTGCCTCCTTTATCAAAGATAAGGTGACCATAGTGCGTGTGTTTATCTCTGGGCTCTCTATCCTGTTCTATTGATCCATATTTCTTTTTTTGTGCCAGTACCATATTGTCTTGATTACTGTCTCTTTGTAGTATAGTCTGAAGTCAGGGAGCCTGATTCCTCCAGCTCCGTTTTTCTTTCTCAAGATTGCCTTGGCTATTCGGGGTCTTTTGTGTTTCCATACAAATTGTGAAATTTTTTGTTCTAGTTCTGTAAGAAATGCCAGTGGTTGTTTGATAGGGATTGCATTGAATCTGCAGATTGCTTTGGGTAGTATAGTCATTTTCACAATGTTGATTCTTCCAATCCAAGATTGGAAGATTCTTCCAATCCAATCTCTCCATCTGTTTGTATCATCTTTAATTTCTTTCATCAGTGCCTTATAATTTTCTGCATACAGGTCTTTTGTCTCCTTAGGTACGTTTATTCCTAAGTATTTTATTCTTTTTGTTGCAATGGTAAATGGGATTGTTTTCTTAATTTCACTTTCAGATTTGTCATCATTAGTGTATAGAAATGCCAGAGATTTCTGTGCATTAATTTTGTATCCTGCTACTTTACCAAATTCATTGTTTGGCTCTAGTAGTTTTCTGGTAGCATGTTTAGGATTCTCTGTGTAGAGTATCATGTCATTTGCAAACAGTGACAGCTTTACTTCTTCTTTTCTGATTTGGATTCCTTTTATTTCTTTTTCTTCTCTGATTGCTATGGCTAAAACTTCCAAAACTATGTTGAACAATATTGGTGAGAGTGGGCACCCTTGTATTATTCCTAATCTTAGTGGAAATGGTTTCAGTTTTTCACCATTGAGGACAATATTGGCTGTGGGTTTGTCATATCTGGCCTTTACTATGTTGAGGAAAGTTCCCTCTATGCCTACTTTCTGGAGGGTTTTTATCATAAATGGGTGTTGAATTTTGTTGAAAGCTTTCTCTATATCTATTGAGATGACCATATGGTTTTTCTCCTTTAATTTGTTAATATGGTGTATCACATTGATTGATTTGCATATATTGAAGAATCCTTGCATTCCTGGGATAAACCCCACTTGATAATGGTGTATGATCCTTTTAATGTGCTGTGGGATTCTGTTTGCTAGTATTTTGTTGAGGATTTTTGCATCTATGTTCGTCAGTGATATTGGCCTGTAGTTTTCTTTCTTTGTGACATCTTCATCTGGTTTTGGTATCAGGGTGATGGTGGCCTCGCAGAATGAGTTTGGGAGTGTTGCTCCCTCTGCTATATTTTGGAAGAGTTTGAGAAGGATAGGTGTTAGCTCTTCTCTAAATGTTTGATAGAATTCGCCTGTGAATCCATCTGGCCCTGGGCTTTTGTTTTTTGGGAGATTTTTTTTTTTTTTATTCTGACTTCCTTGCAGTTAGGAAATCAGAATTTCTTTTCTTTTTTTAAAAAATTAATTAATTAATTTTGGGCTGTGCTGGGTCTTCGTTTCTGTGTGAGGGCTTTCTTTAGTTGTGGCAAGCGGGGGCCACTCTTTATTGCGGTGCGCGGGCCTCTCACTATCGGGGCCTCTCTTGTTGCGGAGCACAGGCTCCAGACGTGCAGGCTCAGTAGTTGTGGCTCGCGGGCCTAGTTGTTCTGCAGCATGTGGGATCTTCCCAGACCAGGGCTCAAACCCATGTCCCCCACATTAGTAGGCAGATTCTCAACCACTGCGCCACCAGGGAAGCCCTTGTTGGAAGATTTTAAATCACTGTTTCAATTTCAGTGCTTGTGATTGGTCTGTTCATATTTTCTATTTTTTCCTGGTTCAGTCTTGGCAGGTTGTGCATTTCTAAGAATTTGTACATTTCTTCCAGGTTGTCCATTTTATTGGCATAGAGTTGCTTGTAGTAATCTCTCATGATCTTTTGTATTTCTGCAGTGTCAGTTGTTACTTCTCCTTTTTCATTTCTAATTCTATTGATTTGATTCTTCTCCCTTTTTTTCTTGATGAGTCTGGCTAATGGTTTATCAATTTTGTTTATCTTCTCAAAAGAATCAGCTTTTAATTTTATTGAAATTTGCTATCGTTTCCTTCTTTTTCATTTATTTCTGATCTGATCTTTATGATTTCTTTCCTTCTGCTAACTTTGGGGTTTTTTTGTTCTTCTTTCTCTAATTGCTTTAGGTGCAAGGTTAGGTTGTTTATTTGAGATGTTTCCTGTTTCTTAAGTAGGATTGTATTGCTATAAACTTCCCTCTCAGAACTGCTTTTGCTGCATCCCATAGGTTTTGGGTCGTCGTGTCTCCATTGTCATTTGTTTCTAGGTATTTTTTGATTTCCTCTTTAATTTCTTCATTTATCACTTTATTATTAAGTAGTGTATTGTTTAGCCTCCATGTGTTTGTAGTTTTTACAGATCTTTTCCTGTAATTGATATCTAGTCTCATAGCGCTGTGGTTGGAAAAGATACTTGATACAATTTCAATTTTCTTAAATTTACCAAGGCTTGATTTGTGACACAAGATATGATCTATCCTGGAGAATGTTCCATGAGCACTTGAGAAAAATGTGTATTCTGTTGTTTTTGGATGGAATGTCCTATAAATATCAGTTAAGTCCATCTTATTTAATGTATCATTTAAAGCTTGTGTTTCCTTATTTATTTTCATTTTGGATGATCTGTCCATTGGTGAAAGTGGGGTGTTAAAGTCCCCTACTATGATTGTGTTACTGTCAATTTCCCCTTTTATGGCTGTTAGTATTTGCCTTATATATTGAGGTGCTCCTATGTTGGGTGCGTAAATATTTATAACTGTTATATTTTCTTCTTGAATCAATCCCTTGATCATTATGTAGTGTCCTTCTTTGTCTCTTGTAATAGTCTTTATTTTAAAGTCTATTTTGTCTGATATGAGAATTGCTACTTCAGCTTTCTTTTGATTTCCATTTGCATGGAATATCTCTTTCCATCCCCTCACTTTCATGCTGTATGTGTGTCTAGGTCTGAAGTGGGTCTTTTGTAGACAGCATGTATATGGGTCTTGTTTTTGTATCCATTCAGCCTGCCTGTGTCTTTTGGTGGGAGCATTTAATCCATTTACATTTAAGGTAATTATTGATATGTTGTTCCTATTTCCATGTTCTTAATTGTTTTGGGTTTGTTATTGTAGGTCTTTTCCTTCTCTTGTGTTTCTCGCCTAGAGAAGTTCCTGTAGCATTTGTTGTAAAGCTGGTTTGGTGGTTCCGAACTCTCTCAGCTTTTGCTTGTCTGTAAAGGTTTTAATTTCTCCATCAAATCTGAACGAGATCCTTGCTGAGTAGAGTAATCTTGTTTGTAGGTTTTTCTCCTTCATCACTTTAAATATGTCCTGCTAGTCCCTTCTGGCTTGCAGAGTTTCTGCTGAAAGATCAGTTGTTAACCTTATGGGGATTCCCTTGTGTGTTATTTGTTGTTTTTCCCTTGCTGCTTTTAATATGTTTTCTTTGTATTTAATTTTTGACCGTTTGATTAATATGTGTCTTGGCATGTTTCTCCTTGGATTTATCCTGTATGGGACTCTCTGTGCTTCCTGGACTTGATTAACTATTTCGTTTCCCATATTAGGGAAGTTTTCAACTATAATCTCTTCAAATATTTTCTCAGTCACTTTCGTTTTCTCTTCTTCTTCTGCGACCCCTATAATTCGAATGTTGGTGCATTTAATGTTGTCCCAGAGGTCTCTGAGACTGTCCTCAGTTCTTTTCATTCTTTTTTCTTTATTCTGCTCTGCAGTAGTTATTTCCCCTATTTTATCTTCCAGGTCACTTAACCATTCTTCTGCCTCAGTTATTCTGCTATTGATCCCTTCTAGAATATTTTCAATTTCATTTATTGTGTTGTTCATCTTTGCTTGTTTCCTCTTTAGTTCTTTTAGGTCCTTGTTAAATATTTCTTGCATTTTCTCTATTCTATTTCCAAGATGTTGAATCATCTTTACTATCATTATTCTGAATTCTTTTTCAGGTAGACTGCCTATTTCCTCTTCGTTTGTTAGGTTTGGTGGGTTTTTACCTTGCTCCTTCATCTGCTGTGTGTTTTTCTGTCTTCTGATTTTGCTTATCTTACTGGGTTTGGGGTCTCCTTTTTGCAGGCTGCAGGTTCGTAGTTCCCATTGTTTTTGGTGTCTGTCCCCAGTGGCTAAAGTTGGTTCAGTGGGTTGTGTAGGCTTCCTGGTGGAGGGGACTAGTGCCTGTGTTCCGGTGGATGAGGCTGGATCTTGTCTTCCTGGTGGGCAGGTCCATGTCTGGTGGTGTGTTTTGGGGTGTCTGTGGCCTTATTATGATTTTAGGCAGCCTCTCTACTAATGGGTGGGGTTGTATTCCTGTCTTGCTAGTTGTTTGGCATAGGGTGTCCAGCACTGTAGCTTGCTGGTCGTTGAGTGAAGCTGGGTCTTGGTGTTGAGATGGAGATCTCTGGGAGATTTTTCCTGTTTGATATTACGTGGAGCTGGGAGGTCTCTTGTGGACCAGTGTCCTGAAGTTGGCCCTCCCACTTCAGAGGCATAGCACTGACTCCTGGCTGGAGCACCAAGAACTTTTCATCCACAAGGCTCAGAATAAAAGGGAGAAAAGTAGAAAAAAAGAAAGAGGATAAAATAAAATAAAATAAAGTAAGATAAAATAAAATAAAGTTATTAAAATAATATTAAGAAAAAATTTTTTTTAAAAAGTAAGAAAAACAAAACAAAAAAAACAGACGGACAGATCCCTAGGGCAAATGGTGAAAACAAAGCTATACAGACAAAATCTCACACAGAAGCGTACACATACACACTCATAAAAAGAGGAAAAGAAAAAATAATATATCTTGCTCTCAAAGTCCACCTCCTCAATTTGGGATGATTCCTTGTCTATTCAGGTATTCCACAGATGCAGGGTACATCAAGTTGATTGTGGAGATTTAATCCGCTGCTCCTGAGGCTGCTGGGAGAGATTTCCCTTTCTCTTCTTTGTTCTCACAGCTCCTGGGGCTCAGCTTTGGATTGGCCCCTCCTCTGCATGTAGGTCGCCTGAGGGCGTCTGTTTTTCGCTCAAACAGGACGGGGTTAAAGGAGCAGGTGATTCGGGGTTTCTGGCTCACTCGGGCTGGTGGCAGGGAGGGGTACGGGGCGAGCCTGCGGCGGCAGAGGCCGGTGTGAGGTTGCAGCAGCTTGAGGTGTGCCGTGCGTTCTCCTGGGGAAGTGGTCCCCGGATCACGGGACCCTGGGAGTGGCGGGCTGCACAGGCTCCTGGGAGGGCGGTGTGGATAGTGACCTGTGGGAGGGGCGGTGTGGATAGTGACCTGTGCTCGCACACTGGCTTCTTGGTGGCGGCAGCAGCAGCCTTAGCATCTCATGCCCGTCTCTGGAGCTCCTTTAAGCAGCGATTTTAATCCCCTCTCCTCGTGCACCAGGAAACAAAGAGGCAAGAAAAAGTCTGTTGTCTCTTCGGCAGCTCTAGACGTTTTCCCGAACTCCCTCCTGCTGGCTGTGATGCACTAGCCCCCTTAAGGCTGTGTTCAAGCAGCCAACCCCAGTCCTCTCCCTGGGATCCGACCGAAGCCCGAGCCTCAGCTCCCAGACCCCGCCCTCCCCGGCAGGTGAGCAGACAAGCCTCTCGGGCTGGTGAGTGCTGGTCAGCACCGATCCTCTGTGCGGGAATCTCTCCGCTTTGCCCTCCGCACCCCTGTTGCTGTGCTCTCCTCCGCGGCTTCGAAGCTTCCCCCCTCCGCCTCCTGCAGTCTCCACCCGCGAAGGGGCTTCCTAGTGTGTGGAAACCTTTCCTCCTTCACAGCTCCCTCCCGCTGGTGCAGGTCCCGTCCTTATTCTTTTGTCTGTTTTTTCTTTTTTCTTTTGCCCTACCCAGGTATGTGGGGAGTTTCTTTTCTTTTGGGAGGTCTGAGGTCTTCTGCCAGCATTCAGTGGGTGTTCTATAGGAGCAGTTCCACGTGTAGATGTATTTCTGATGTATCTATGGGGAGGAAGGTGATCTCCGCGTCTTACTCTTCTGCCATCTTCCTCAACTCTGCTAGTGTTGGAGGGTCTCCCGCAGAGACAGAGGTGGCTGTGGCTCACCGTGCGGTCAAGGACACTGGAAGCAGAAGTTCTGGGAAGTACTCCTTGTCATAAACCTTCCCATTGTCTATCATTAGCTCCACCAAAGAGCTTGTAGGCACCAGTGCTCTAGCTGATATTTTTGGTGGAAGAACTACCTGTCCTCATCCAGCAAAGGTATTTGGTTACTCTGAAATGCAGAAAGGCAGGATAAATGTTTAATTCTTTCCCTTTTATTATCAATTTACTGAGTAATGATTTGGTACCCTTGCAAATTTCCATAATATCTAATGAGTTTTGTTTTGTTTTGCCCCCCCCACCCCTTTTAAAGCATCCTTCTGAACTCATTATCAACTTGTGTGTGTTCATGTGCATGACATGAGGTGCAGTCTTTATTCCTCTTGATGTTTAAGGTGTTCCATTTTGGTTAGTGGGAACCTCTTCAAGCATGTTCCTATGCCCCTTGGACATGACTGATCACTTTTTGATAACTTTTTTGCTTTCTGTCATTAACAAGATATCCCAGACCCATATCGTACATTTCCTGCCTCAGACATGGAATCTACCATTTCTTAAAGGAGTTCTGATTCCTTTTGGTGTTGGATAGGATGTAAAGACCAAATACAGGAATGACCTTGCTTTTAGGCCTTTTTGATGAACAGAAATAAGACTATTTATTTTAAAATGAAAAAATTTTTACATAAAGATGATATATAATTTTACATAATCAATTCTACTTTCTATAGAAAGGCTGCTTCTGTACTTCTCATCTTCTCTCATGCACTCATTGCACCCATGGCAAGGTCTTTCGCTTCTTTAGGAAGTTCAGTCACTACAACTTGTGCTGTCGTTAACAAGGAAGCCACACAGGCAGTATTTATCAAACCTGTTCTTACAATCATAATTGGGTCAGTAATTCTTTTTTCCACCATATCATGGAAGAGTTTTATGTGAGATTATTTTTATTTCATTATTATTTGGCAGAATTCACTTGTGAAGCCATCTGGGCCTGGGGATTTTTTTGTGGGAAGGTTTGTCAAAAATGAATTTAATTTGTTCAATAGATATAGGGCTACCCAGATTTATTATTTCATCTGTGTCAGTTTTATTAACATGTATTTTTAAAGAGGTTTGTCCATTTCATTTAAATTGCTTAATTTATTGCATAAATTAGCTCATAGTATTTGTTATTATTCTTTTAATATCCATAGGATTTGTAGTGATTTTACTTTCTGATGTTTATAATTTATGTTCTTTCTTTGTACTTACTGATCAGTCTAACTATGGGTTTATCAATTTTGTTGGCCTTTTCACAGAATCAGTTTTTGGCTTTGTTAACTTTTTCTATTGTTTATTTTATATATAATTTGATTTCTTTATTATTTTCTTCTCCTTTCTTTGGGTGTTCTTTGCTCCTCTTTTTCTAATTTCCTAAAGCCATTTTATACCTTTATTTTTTGAAAAAATAAGCATTTAAAGCTGTAAATTTTCTTCTAAGAACAGATTTTTATGTGTTGTGTTTTCCTTGATATTTAGTTTGAAATCCCACAAAATTTGAAATGTATTTTCATTGTCAGTCATGTGTAATTAATTGTCCATATTTTCAAATATGGTCATTACTTTGGAAATATTTTCTAATTTCCCTTGTGATTCCTTCATTAACACATAAGTTATTTAAGAGTGTGTTATCTAATTTTTAAATATTTTAGGTATTTCTGACATTTAAAAAATTATTGATTCCTAGATTATGTCCTTTATAGTCAGAGAACAAACTCTGTTTAGGATTTCAATGCTTTAAACGTATTTAAAATTTATTAAGACTTGTTTTAGAGCCCAGAATATACTGTTTTGGTCAGTGTTCCACGTTCACTTGAAAAGAATGTGTCTTCTGCTCTTGTTGGGTGTAGTATTGTATAAATATATTTAGGTCAAGCAGGTTGATACTGTGGTTTAATTCTTCTGTGTTTTTATCGAGTTTGTCTAATTACTCTATCAGTTTTTTGAGAGAGGGTGATAAAATCTCCAGTGGTGGCTTTGTTTATATTTCCATTTAATTTTGGCACTTATGTTTCATGATTTTGGAAGCTCTATTAGGTGCATATACATTTATGACTATGATGTATTCCTGATGATTGAGCGTTCAATTGTTATAAAATGTCTCTATCTCTGGTAATGGTCTTTGTCTTGAAGTCTATTTGAACAGATATTGATATGTCCCTTTAGCCTTCTTATGCTGCTGTTTATACTATATATCTTTTTCCATCCAATTACTTTCATCCAGTCCATGTGTTTTTGTTCAAAGTTGTCTTTTGTAGGCAGCAGAGAGTTGTTGCTTTTTTAATCCATTCTACAAAATCTCTTTCTTATTTTGTAATCCTTATTTGTTTTGTCTTATTTTGTTGGTAGGACCTGAAGTACTATATTCAATAGTAGCAGTCGTAGCACTATTCCTTGTCTTGTTCTGGATCCGAAGGAAATATATCTAAATTTTCACCATTAACTGTAATGTTTGCATTAGTTATTTGTAGATAGCCTTTATAAAATTAATGAAGTTCTACTTCTAATGTTCTTAGCTTTTCCAGCATGTATGTGTTAAATTTATGGAATGCTTTAAAAAAATCTCCTTAAATTATTATTTTTGGTATTCTTTTCTTATTTGTATTTGGAATAATAAAAGGAATTAGTTTAAAAAGATTTTTGGAATAATTTGTATAAGGAATAGATTACTTCTTACATGAAGTAAGAAGCATATGTGGGAGCATACACATGTAAAATTATTTGCACGTGGGGCTTATTGGTTTTTTTTTGAGAAGGTCTTTGATTAATATTTCAACTTATTTAATGGGTATTAATTTATTCAAGCTTTCTATTTGCATTTTAGCTTAAAATTAAATTTATTAATTTCATCTAGTTTTATATTTATTGGCATATAGTTGTTTACAATATTTTTTAACCTCCATTGTATTTGCAGTTGTTTGTATCTATTTCTATTCTTTTGTCTAATTTTAAAAGGCCTAGAATATACTCCTCCAAGTGGGGAGGAGAGGTGATCCCCAGAGTGGGGAGCCTGTGGGCTGGACCACTTTCATTCATGTGGTCTTCTCACCCTCACCGTATCCCATCTGGTGTTCCATTCCAGTGACTCTTCCCTGAGTATATAGATCCTTTTAAGGAGCTGTCTTCCTCAGCTGTAATTAGAAACTTTGACAAATGGGGACAAAGGGTAGGAAAAAGAGTGAAGAAATGAGGGAAGAGAATGCTCAGGATGGAGTCCAGCCTGCCTGTACTTGTAGCTTTTCACTCTAACTCTAGCTGAACTCCTGTGCTATACTGATGCTATCTCCCCCATTCTGTTGGCTCTGGTTTGGAGATAGGCAATGACATTTTAGGGTAGTGTTGTGGAAATAAATGGGCACCATTAGAAAACCCTTTACCAGGCTTTTCCCTGTTATTGCCTCTCAGTCTTCTGCGCTTGGTTGCCGTCTTACCCTCAACCCCCTTCTCCCAGTTACACCAGGCCTTGACCTCTATCCCTAAGCGTTTTCCTTACTTTTGGTGCAAAGTTCTGAGATTCCTCAACCTCCGTCTCACTTCTTTGGCCTCATCAGAGTTTGGTTTCTGGAGAGATAGCCAGAAGCTCTTGTTAATTTGCCATATTTTCTAGGACAACCAGTAGATTATTTGTAAAATAGAGAATCTGCTTAACATGTAACCATTTATTTTCTAATTTTTTTTTCTTAATTGTGATAGTTATAAGTGCTGGTCATCAAAATATTTTTGTTTCTTCTCCTGGGCACAGAGTAGGATTGCAATTCCCTATCCCTTCGCTAAAATTCAGTGTGGCCATGTGATTTGTTTTAGACAATGAAAAGTGAGCATAAATCGCTGTTTTACTTCTGGGTGGAAGCCCTAAGAGTCAGTGCTTGATTTGCCATTCTTTCTTATACTCTGTGACATGCCCTAGTTCAAGAGTTGGCAACATTTTTCTGTCAAGGACCAGATAATTATTTTAGGCTTTGTGGGCCATATGGTCTTAGTTGCAGCTACTCATCTCTGTTGTAGTGCGAAAACAACCACAGACAATACATAGGTGAATGAACATAGCTGTATCCCAGTAACACTTTATTTATGGATATTGAAATAGAAATTTCATATAGTTTCACTTTTTATTTTTTAAATTAATTAATTTAACATCTTTATTGGAGTATAATTGCTTTACAATGGTGTGTTAGTTTCTGCCGTATAACAAAGTGAATCAGCTATACATATACATATATCCCCATATCTCCTCCCTCTTGCGTTTCCCTTCCACCCTCCCTATCCCACCCCTCTAGGTGGTCACAAAGCACCGAGCTGATCTCCCTGTGCTATGTGGCTGCTTCCCACTAGCTATCTATTTTACATTTGGTAGTGTATATATGTCCATGCCACTCTCTCACTTCATCCCAGCTTACCCTTCCCCCTCCCCGTGTCCTCAAGTCCATTCTCTATGTCTTCGTCTTTATTCCTGTCCTGCCCCTAGGTTCTTCAGAACCATTTTTTTTATTTTTTAGATTCCTATATATGTGTTAGCATATGGTATTTGTTTTTCTCTTTCTGACTTACTTCACTCTGTATGACAGACTCTAGGTCCATCCATCTCACTACAAATAACTCAGTTTTGTTTCTTTTTATGGCTGAGTAATATTCCATTGTATATATGTGCCACATCGTCTTTATCCATTCACCTGTAGATGGACACTTAGGTTGCTTCCATGTCCTGGCTATTGTAAATAGAGCTGCAGTGAACATTGTGGTACATGACTCTTTTTGAATTATCATATAGTTTTAATATGTCAGAAAATATTATTCTTTAAAAAATTATTTCAACTCTTAAAAAATGTAAAAGTCGTTTTTAGCTTCTGGGTCAAACAAAATCAGGCAGCACGCCAGATGTGGCCTACAGGCCATAGTTTCTTGGCTCCTGTTCTAGATGAAGGCTACTCCATAAACCTGATTCCCAGGAGGAGGAAAACAGCCAAGCCCCAAACTGATCCATGAAAGATATCTGCTTCGGGAAAAAAAAAAAACCCAACCAGTTATTTTAAGCCACTAAGATTCTCCTTCAAATTACAGCATTACCTAGTGCAATCTGGTACACTATTTCTATGTTTAAATGGTAAGGCAGCAATGAATAACTAGAAGACAAATGTTAATGGAAAGACAAAAGAAAGAGAGAAAGGGCAGCTGAGAAAGAACCAGGAGGAGTTTGGACTGAAATTTAAGAGCTCAGGGACTTCCCTCATGGCGCAGTGGTTAAGAATCTGCCTGCCAATGCAGGGGACACGGGTTCGATCCCTGGCCTGGGAAGATCCCACATGCCGCAGAGCAACTAAGCCTGTGCACCCTAACTACTGAGCCTGTGCTCTAGAGCCCGCGAGACACAACTACTGAGCCCACATGCCACAACTACTGAAGCTCGTGCACCTAGACCCTGTGCCCTGCAATAAGAGAAGCCACTGCAATGAGAAGCCTACGCACCACAACGAAGAGTAGCTCCCACTCGCCGCAACTAGAGAAAGCCCGCGCACAGCAGCGAAGACCTAATGCAGCCAAAAAAAAAAAAAAAAGGGCTCATTAAAATTCTGACAGATTATCCATTCTTTTCATCTGAATCCCATTTCTTTACATTCTGATCATCTGCCTATTTTCACATTTAATACTGTATCTTCTACTCTTTCTGGGATGCTGGTATGTTGACTGTTTCAAATAATTAAAAAAAAAAGAGAAAGTCATGGAAGTACTTAAAGTAGAGCTGAAAATTGTGTCAAAAAGTCAGGAAGGCCAAAATAAGGAGCTCTGTTAAGAGATATTCCATCAACTAAAATATCTTTACTCTGCCATGGCAACTCCAAAATAGTATAGAATATGTAATATGCAGTATCCTTGTTTGAACCAGGATGCTGAGAATTGTGCAGCCAACAAATGTCTATTTTGGAGGCAAAAAGCGGCAGAGTCTCAAAAGAGACTGTACTGATTTTGTAGCATTTGTTGAGCTTTCCCAATTGTTAGTGGCAGAATTCCAGAGACACTCAAGGTATCCCCGTTCCAACGGCTTAAAACTGTATATTTACCTTGTGTGTCTCTGTAATTGCTGGAGCTCTGATTCTAACATGGTTGGTGTGTGTTAAATAATCTTTTTCTTTGGACGTGCCAGAGCAGGAAAGAGAAGAGATGTTTGTGGTGATAAACGTTGCACTTGTTAGAGCCTCTTGCCCTGGAAATGTTGGTGGGAAAACAGTCCTTATTTGATCATTTTTGGGGTGAAGGAAATGAAAATAAGTTGTGTGCAGAGGCTCTGACTCCCTCAGGGTAGCTGAGTGGGAGAGAGAGTCTCTGGAAAACCTACAGTTTCTTCTTACAAAACAATGTAGCCTCTAAGAAGTTGAAAACATTTGGAGAAAGTACAGAAATGAAAAGCATTATTGTGTGAGGTACATAATCTCAAGAAAAAAAAAAGATGTTCTATAATAGGTTTACTTTTTTTCTTGGAAATCCTCTGGCCTACAATAATGATTTGTTTAAAATATGGCACTTAAATATTTAAATGCAGCAGGCCCTATGTGTTTAATTTCTTTGTTTAACTGATGCATAGTTTCCCAATTATGTAGTCACTGGTGTAAAATGTGAAGCTGTTCTGTGTCTATGTGGTTCAGCTTTCCAGAATATTTGGATACTGACTTTAAATGTGTACTGTATCATTCCTTTGCAGCAGTGTTGACTATGCCCAAATCTATTAATATTAGACCCTCCCATAGTCCACTTTTCTGAAGTATGGTTAACAATGAGAAGAGTAGATTCAGTTTATTAAGTGGTTAGTCAGAAATGCAGGGACTACAGAGAGTTACAAAGTTAAATTTCCATTCACTATGTAGAAAGTCTGATGCCTGGTAAATCTTTATTTATTTATATTTTAAACAATTATGCCTTTAGTATATGGATTGATTCTTTCTGCACTATCAGTGTATATTCTGATGGAATTACAATATTTAATAGTGTGAAACAGAGCAAGGCGTTAAGCATTTAAAAAATAATTAGCTGATTCTCTATAAAAAACAATGGAAAAAAGTTTTAGAAGTTTTAAAAGTTTTAGAAGGAAAAAAGAAGTGAAATGTTAACTTCCAGTTAATGGTTTTACACAGAATGAATGTCTTCTAACAAAGGTTCGACTATTCTGGTACACTGTGACACCAATACATTCTTTTAGAGCATAGAAAAGTGAATGTGGATACCACGGTCTGGTCATGACCTCCCTGGATACATGGAACCTCTCCCTGGGGCCGACGTTCACTGGAGGAGGTCAGTGACAAGAATGTGGCCTTGAAGGAATCATAAATGGTTGAACAAGAAGAGACTATGAAAGAGTACATTTTCTATCAATCAACCTTTATTAGTCCCTAGAAGAGTGCATATGTTTTAGAAAAAGTAGTCCCCATACCTGGGAATTGGGGCCCAGGGCAAAAATGAATGAAAGAATAAGGAAACAGGCTGAGAGACAAAAGAAAGCTAAGGAGAGTTTATATTATAAAGCACGTGCTAAATTCCATAATGTACAGTGTTCAAAGTAAACACAGTTTTAAACAAAATAGATTTTCCTAAGATATAAACCATTTTATGGTTCTAAGAGTTCTTAGGCAGCTGCACAGACTTTCATAGGTCAAATAAGGTGATAAAATGTTTCTGTGTATTCTACAAGAGACCAAGAGACCATTAATCTGAAAGATTTGGTACAGCATCCTAAAACATGTTATCTATCTTAGGAAAAATCTGTTTCTTAAGAGACTATTTTTAAAAAATTTTGTTTTTGTTGTTAGTCTAATTTTATTTTATTTATTTGTTTCTTTGAAATGCTTATTGAAATATATGTACAGAGAAGCACACAAATAGCACATATATAGCTCAAGGTGAACACATTTTTTTCAAAGTGAGTACATCCTGGTAGATGTGCTCAGTCCAGGAAATAGAATATTACTAGAAAACCTCTGCCTTCTCCTAATCACTAAATCCCAAAAGGTAAGCATTATTCCTGACTTTTAACTCCATGTATTAGTTTTTCCTGTTTTTTTTTTGTTGTTGT
This sequence comes from Aethalodelphis obliquidens, assembly GCF_003676395.1. NCBI lineage: Eukaryota > Metazoa > Chordata > Mammalia > Artiodactyla > Delphinidae > Aethalodelphis > Aethalodelphis obliquidens. The sequence goes on from NW_020837952.1 coordinate 26,483,579, forward strand.
TTTTATTTCGTTGAAATAGAATCGTCAGTAGGTATTCCTTTGTATTAGGCTTCCTTTGCTCAACATTCTGTTGTAAAATTCATGTTGTTGAATTAACAATAGTTTATTCTTATTGTATGTTATTCCATCATTTGAATACATCACAATTTATTTACTGTTCTAATGTTGATAGAAATTTGGGTCATTTCCAGTTTCTGACTATTACAAAGAATGCTGCTATGAATATATTCACACGTTTTTGTGTGACCATACATATGTAATTATATTGGAATTAAAATTACTGGTTCATAGGATATGAAACTATTCACCTTAAATAAATACCACCAAATAGTTTTCAAATGGTTGTAAAAATTACTTTATATTCTGCATTTACTATGGCTGATAAGCTCCTACGAGAGCTGACCCTCACAGACATAATAACTATAAATTCTTGGCAAAATACAGGTATACAACTACGTGAAGGCATTGAGAAATGAATGAAATTAGGCAGATTCTGGAGGGGGAGTAAATTCTTAGGAGGAGGAAAGGGAAAAGGGTGAGCTAACATTGTATTTCTTTTAGTCTGAAGACTGGCTGAAAGTGGTTCTGCATGGGATGGCTGTAATTGATAGAAATCCTGCATATTTTCTAATTTGAATAATCAGAGAACACAATTTGGTGCAAGAACTACTGGAAAATTTAAGGGGAATCTCAGAAGGGAGAGCACCTGTCTCTTGCCAACTCCTGGCATGCACAGAGCATACTTTAAAAGGCCCAGTTAGTAATAAAATAAAATAACTAAATTGAGACTTGAGCAACTGCCTAAATTTTTAAAACTATTTTTTAAGTTGAAGTATAGTTAATTTACAATGTTGTGTTAGTTTTAGGTATACAGCGAAGTGATTCAGTTATACATATATATGTATATGTGTATTTTATATATATATTCTTTTTCAGATTTTTTTCCATTATAGAGTATTACAAGATATTGAATATAGGTCCCTGTGCTATATAGTAGGTCCTTGTTTTTTACCTTTTTTATATATAGTAGTGTGTGTATATTAATCCCAAACTCCTAATTTATCCCCCCCCTGCACCTGCCCCCCCCCCCGCTATCCCCTTTGGTAACCATCCTTTTGTTTTCTATGTCTGTGAGTCTATTTCTGTTTTGTAAATAAGTTCACTTGTATCATTTTTTTAGATTCCATGTATAAGTGATATCATATGATATTTGTCTTTTCTGTCTGACTTATAGTATTACAATCTCTAGGTCCATCCATGCTGCTGGAAATGGCATTATTTCATTCTTTTTATGGCTGAGTAATATTCCATTGTATATATGTACCACATCTTCTTTATCTATTCGTCTGTCGATAGATGTTTGGGTTGCTTCCGTGTCTTGGCTATTGTAAATATTGCTGCTATGAACATTGAGGTATATATATCTTCTTGAATTAGAGTTTTCTCCAGATATATGCCCAGGAGTGGGATTGCAGGATCATATGGTAACTCTATATTTACTTTTCTAGGAACCCCCATATTATTTTCCATAGTGGCTGCACCAGTTTACAGTCCCACTAATAGTGTAGGAGGGTTCCTTTTTATCCACACCCTTTTCAGCCCTTATTATTTGTAGACTTTTTGATGATGACCATTCTGACTGGTGTGAGGTGGTCCCTCATTGTAGTTTTTTTTGGTTTTTTTTTGTGGTACGCGGGCCTCTCACTGTTGTGGCCTCTCCCGTTGCGGAGCACAGGCTCCGGACGTGCAGGGTCAGCGGCCATGGCTCACAGGCCCAGCCGCTCCGCAGCATGTGGGATCTTCCCAGACCGGGGCACGAACCCGTGTCCCCTGCATCGGCAGGTGGACTCTCAACCACTGCGCCACCAGGGAAGCCCCTCATTGTAGTTTTGAATGTTAGTCTAATTTTAGATAAGACAAGTGTTCTAGGCTGAATTGTGTCCCCCCACCAGCCCGCCCCACAAATTCATATGTGGAAGCCCTAACCCCCAGTACTTCAGAATGTGACTGAATTAGCAGATGGGACCTTTAGAGAAATGACTGAGTTAAAATGAGGCCTTTAGAGTGGGCCCTAATCCAGTCTGATGATTCCTTTTTCAAATCCCGGCTCTGTCAACTTGTTTTATTGTAGGACCATACTATTGGTCCCTAGACTGTGGCATGTGGATTAGAAGTATGGATTTGGTGTGTGGGCTTGATCTTAATTCCAATTTTAGACAATCCACTGACTTTTAGTAGTCCAGCCTACTCTCGCAGCTTTGAACAAGGCCATCTTAATCCCCCCAGGCCTGCTCTAGGCAAGCCCCATGCTCTGATTCCACCTTATTGGTAGTAAGTCGAGTTAACCTTTTCCAGAATGCTGCTTTAATTGTCCTTTCTTTTGTCTGAGCGTACCACACATCCACAGAATTCAATCTTATAAAAAGCAAAAATCTTCATCTTGTTGAAAGTTTTGACCTTTGTCACCACAGAAAACTTTCTTAACCTCTGTGTATCTTCCTTCTTATACCTTTAAATGCAAATAATGGCCATAGGTCCAAGATACAGAAAAATGCAGATATTTTTGATGTTTTGCAGTTTAATAAAAGCTCATTCTTTTCTCTCTTTTTCTTTAGAACACATTCTTAATATTAAAGTTGATATAGGATAGGTGGCGTCTTTTGGATACCAGATTATCAGGAACACTCAAAGAATTAAGACTAAAAGTATTGATAGGCTCCTCTTAGAATTGTGGTAAGTCCAGAAGTTGGGTGGAAGGAATAGTGGCCCAAAGTAATCACAGTTCATAAAGGCATGAAATGAAAAGCTGAGTTATAGCAGGGTAGTGGTATCAGCTGACAAACACATGTGTGTAAGAAATATAACTTGTATAATTTTTCTGTGATTGAAATTAATATGCATTTTGAGCACTAGTTACACGGAGTGGCTGAAACATCACCTCAGTCAATTCAGGGTTTCACCACCCCTTTCCCCAAGCTTGTGGCCAGTTTGCAGCACCATATACAGAGTATCAATGCAGTAGTGAGGTGCTTTTACATCTTCCCTGGATTGTTTTAAACAATTCACTTGGGAATGTTCTGAGATGGATATTATCTGATCCTGTTCGTCAATCCTTGCAGGTTGATGCTGAACTGTCTCTTGCTCATGGTCTAGTGGGAAGGAGAAATCTTTGGTTGCTAGATGTCCCCTCTATGAGCTATATGATCCCTATGAGCTGACTTAGCCTCTTTCTGCCTGCCCTGTCCCTTCAGCCAATACTACTTCACTGGTCCTGCATTTTACTGAACCCTAGAATCTCAGAGTCTCCCTGTTTTCTTGAGTATCTTCTGAGAATGGGAACTCCAAGCCTCTGTCATTCTCCATCTTCCCTGTTCCCCTGTCCCAATCCTGGATTTCATCTGTGGGAAAAGTCAGGACACAGGACTCCTGAAGAGACCCAGAGTCTACATTCTTTTCCTTCCATTCTCTGAATCATTATCTTTCTCAGACCTGATTTCCAAAGAGAGCCATAAACGCTGCCTCTAACTGATAATATGATCTCACAAAGATATTACTTATAGCATATATTTATGCCCTGAGCTCTTTATTTAGCTACTTTTGAAGGTACTCTTTATATAGCTCAGGTCCTAGAAACTCAAAAGTTAAAAAGTGTTTACAGTTCTTTGTTCTGAACTGCCTCAACTGCTGCCTAATAGGAGAATGGGTCATATGTGAACAGGAAGTATGGAAAAATGAAATCAAACCAACCAAAACATAAAAAGTTGGTGATTATAACAAAACTAGAAGAGTGCATAGAATTGAAACTTAACTACTAATTAAAATCCATGAGCCAAAAATTTCAGTTGCCAAAACTAAGAAGATAGTCCAAACACTAGACGGTTGCTATCTATCTATCTATCATCTATCTACCTATGTATCTTTTAAAATCCATGAGTCTAGAAAGATTTAAATAGGCATGAATTGAAAATGAGGTATAGTGATCAATGACAATGAGAGAGGACCAGAAGGAGGCCTAGAATAATTTTAAATGTTCTTTAAAGGCAATGACTTCTTGCCTTTGATTTATATTCAGTTCCTGTGGGTCATGGGTGAGGGGCAAGTTCTTTTTTTTTTTTTTTTAACATAGACCTTTTTTTCCAGTTTTATTGAGGTATAATTTGACATACAGCAGTATATAAGTTTAAGATGTACAGCATGATTTGACTTTATGAAATGATTATCACAATAAGTTTAGTGAATATCCATCATCGCATATAGATACAAAAGAAAAGAAAAAGAAAAAATATATTTTCCTTAATGAGGGGCAAGTTTTGAGTAGTTAAAGGCAAAGAATGGGTAGATGCTCTGGCTGCCATGTCAGTCTACAAATGTCCAGTGGAGCTGACTTGGATCCAGATATGATCTATAGCAGTGCTTGAAAGGGGTTCATTCTTTTTTTTTTTTTTTTTTTTGCGGTACTAGGGCCTCTCACTGCTGTGACCTCTCCCATTGCAGAGCACAGGCTCCGGACGCGCAGGCCCAGCGGCCACGGCTCACAGGCCCAGCTGCTCCGCAGCATGTGGGATCCTCCCGGACCGGGGCACGAACCCGTGTCCCCTGCATCGGCAGGCGGACTCCCAACCATTGCGCCACCAGGGAAGCCCGGGGTTCATTCTTTTAAACTCAGAACTTTATAATGAGAATACAATGGATTGAGAATGACTGAAACCACACTGAAGAATAGACTACATATGATTTACATTGACTATAAAGTATAGCTCAGTGGTTATGAAAATGGACCCTAACGTTCTATATAGCTTGGGCTAGAATCTTGGTTTTATCACTTACAAACTTTTTCATCTTGAGGAAATTACTTTGCCTCTTTGAATTTCTGTTTCTTTATCTGCAAAAATGGGAATTATAGTAATAGCTACCTAAGAGGGTTGTCAGAATTCAAAGTTTGAATGAATGAGTTCACTTAAAATACTTTTGTAAGTTCCCAATAAAATTTAGCTATATTATTATATTATCATTATTATTATGTATGATCCTTATCATTATTGTATGATATACTATATATTCATAGCATTAACTTCCAACTGTTCCCACTAGAATGCTTGTGAAATTCTCATGGAGGTGTCATTAGGAGAAATTTGTTGATTTTTTTTTCTGTATTCTTTTCTAAGTTAATTCCCCTGATTCTCAGTCATTCACTGATCCTGTTCCAATGCTAGTTCTTCCTCCATTCTTGTTTGTGTCTGAATGGTTACTCTGCATTTTGGGGAACATCCCCCCCTCCCTCCTGCTTACAGAGGATTATCTATCAAGATTTCCACCAACACTTGCTCAAATTTCATCCTTTAGTTGTCCTCAGCATCAGTTGTACTTCTGCAGCTCTCTTCGTACTTAGGAATGTCCGCATCTGTGCAGTTGCTGAAACTTATAGAGGTCGCAGCTCATTCACTCAACAGGATTTATTGAGCCCCTGTTATGTGCCAGGTACTGTGTCATGTGCTGCAGCACAGCATTCCTGCTGTCTTGAAACTTTGAGAGTACAACAGGCTCTGTAAAATGCCTGTAACCATTGCTCTTTCTTCTGGGGATGTCTGAGGTGTGTTTCTCCTTGCCCACCCTCCTTGTTCTGCTTGTTCTCTGATATGCTGATAGAGTGGGAGAAATTTTTCTTTTCTGCCTTGACACTGAGGTGGGAGCAAAGAAATGTCCATTTTGTCATTGCTGTGCTTTTCTCTGCACAGAACTCATTCATTCCATAATCTGTGTTGCAGTATTGCTTCCTTGACTCCAGTAGTGCTTAAGACTTCGTGCTTTCATCATTTCTTGTTCATTTTTTGTGAGGACTCTAGTGGGGATTGGGATTCTTTAAGTCTGTGTATTGTATTGAAAAACAAAGTATATGGAGTGTATGGACTTACTGTAGTATAGAGTTTATTGGGAATTGGATAAACTGGGGTTACAACACTGATTCTTTAGCTTTTTAGCCATGTGTTTTTGGGTAGCACTATTCTATATCGTTCTCAGACTCCTGTTTTCTCATCTGTAAAAGGGACCAATAATTCTCACCTTGAATGGTTGCTTTAAGAAAATAGTTGATGTCTATACAGTACCTGATGCAGTGCCTCAAAGTTACCCCCAAAACGGAAGGTTATTTTGAATTGTGCAATTGATTCTATCATCCTATCATTTGTGTTCCTGATGCTATAAAAATCTATCAACTTGGACTTCCCTGGTGGCACAGTGGTTGAGAATACGCCTGCCAATGCAGGGGACACGGGTTCGATCCCTGGTCCAGAAAGATCCCACGTGCCATGGAGCAGCTAAGCCTGTGTGCCACAACTACTGAGCCCACGCTCTGCAACTCCTGAAGCCCATGCGCCTAGAGCCTGTGTTTCACAAAAAGAGAAGCCACCACAATGAGAAGCCCATGCACTGCAATGAAGAGTAGCCCCCGCTTGCTGCAACTAGAGAAAGCCTGCACTCAGCAACGAAGACCCAATGTGGCCAAAAAGAAAAAACCTATCAACATTTATTGACTATTTGCCATGCAATTTCTGGGCATGATTCAAAAATTAAGAGAAAATATCCAGATGGCATTATCCTATGGGTCAAAAAAAACCAAGGAAGAAAAGAAAAAGAGAGAGAGGACATACAAGAGTAAGAGAGATCATAATCAGGGACTTTAAAAATTTTTTTTGCTATAAGACTTAAAAGCCCAGTCAAGCTAGCTTAAAGCAATATTAATTTATTAAAAGAATTCTGGGATATCTTAAAGGATCCAGGGTCAGAAAATGCATCTGTTGCTTCATGAAGAAATGGAAAGATATTAGTAATTAAGAAAGATTTGTTCTCTCTTATATTCTTTGTCTCGTTTTTGCTTTCTCTTGTCACATGGCCTCATGCCTCTGCCTGTTTCTGAATCTGTTATTTTGCTTTCTTCTCTCTGAAATTTGGTTCTTTCTGCTTCCTCATCAGCACAATTACACCTGAATGGCCACCCGTGTTCCTGATACTACAGTATCTTTTTAGCTCTAGCTGACTCTCAGTTCGTGGGTTCTTAGTTCAAGTTCTCAAGTGAGAGGGTCTAATGGGACCAGTACAAGGGTCAGATGTCCACCCTTATCCAATCAGCTCTTGGCCACGGAGGAATGAGGTCGTGTGATATAAACAGCTGTAGACGGATGAGGCAGCTCTCAGAAGAGGGCATGAGCTGGGCAAGCACCCTAAAGTGTGTTGATGATAAGCAGTAAGCTGAATACCGAGGACAATTTTAATTCAGAGTGTGGTTGCTGAGAAACCATTTGGAAAAACAGCTTATGGCAGAGGTTCCAAATGGGGTGTGTGTGTGTGTGTGTGTGTGTGTGTGTGTGTGTGTGTGTGAGAGAGAGAGAGAGAGAGAGAGAGAGAGAGAGAGAGAGAGAGAGAGAGAGAGAGAGAGA
>NW_020837952.1:26491021-26661394 GCF_003676395.1 Aethalodelphis obliquidens
AGAGAGAGAGAGAGAGAGAGAGAGAGAGAGAGAGAGAGAGAGAGAGAATACAGAATTCCCATTATAGAAACCAGGCCTAAACGGGAAGGAAACTAGTCTTGCAGATACCAAAAATGGGTCTGAGAACAGTAGGTTGTCCTAGGGCCAGAGGATGGAAATTGTTTAGACTGTCCAGAAAACTGGAACCTGGAGGAGGACAGTACCTAGAGGAAAAGCCTTCTGAGGCAGTGTGTGTGTGTGTGTGTGTGAGAGAGAGAGAGAGAGAGAGAGGGAGGGAGGGACAAGAGCTCGTAATAATAATTTCTTAGTGCAGCTTTGGCTTATACATGTACCTAGAAGGGGTTTCCTGTACCTCTAAGGGGCTTAGACCATTCTAGCCCTCCAGCCTTTTATGTGAAGTATAAATGAGAATAACTAATAAAAACAAAAGAAAGTTAATAGAAATAAAGAAATGATGGAGGGGGAGAAGGAGTAAGAAAGGGGGAGGGGAGGAGGAGACCGAAGGGAAGCAGGGAGAAATTGTTTGCTACTTTAAACTTAGATTACGTTAAGTACTGGGAAACTGCTTTAGGAACATTAACCTTTTAAAAGCGTACACCCAGAAATTCCCATCCAATATGTTTAGTTAGTTGAATCCTTGGACTGAGTGTGCATATTGTTCAGGAATGGAAGAATGAGGTACTATGAGAGAAGAGTCAGAAGAGAAAGGTTTAGGTCCAGGAATATAGTTTTTTGCTGGAAAAAAATTGCTGTTTTTTTAGAAAAACTCTTAGTTAGGTGGTAACATTGTGTTGAAGCTCTAACAATAGATGAATTGGGTGTCAAAATCTAAAATGCCAGTTTCCAAGCAGAATTTAAAAACATATATTCAGAAGAAAGTGTGAGTAGTGATTATTCCTGGGGAGTAGAATTGAACTTGCGGAGAGGGTAGGAAGAGGGATTTACTTTTCATTTTGTACTCCTTTGTCGTGTCTGACTTTAAAAAACTAATTTAAAATTTTATTATAGTTAGAAGAAAACAAAAAATATCATCTATGTTAAAAACTCATGGGCTTCCCTGGTGGCGCAGTGGTTGAGAATCTGCCTGCTAATGCAGGGGACATGGATTCGAGCCCTGGTCTGGGAGGGTCCCACATGCCGCGGAGCAACTAGGCCTGTGAGCCACAACTACTGAGCCTGCGCGTGTGGAGCCTGTGCTCCGCAACAAGAGAGGCCGCGATAGTGAGAGGCCCGCGCACCGCGATGAAGAGTGGCCCCCGGACTTCCCTGGTGGCGCAGTGGTTGAGAGTTCGCCTGCCGATGCAGGGGACGTGGGTTCGTGCCCCGGTCTGGGAAGATCCCACATGCCGCGGAGTGGCTGGGCCCGTGAGCCATGGCCGCTGAGCCTGCGCGTCTGGAGCCTGTGCTCCGCAACGGGAGAGGCCACAACAGCGAGAGGCCTGCGTACCAAAAAAAAAGGGTGGCCCCTGCTTGCCACAACTAGAAAAAGCCCTCGCACAGAAACGAAGACCCAACACACTAAAACTAAATAAATTAATTAATAAACTCCTACCCCCAACATCTTAAAAAAAAAAAAAAAAACTCATGGAAACACATTAATAGGGAGAAATCTTTATTTCCAGCTCGGTTGGAGTATTAAGTTTTTGTGGAAGTGGGTTTTGTTGTTTGTTTTTAAATGTCTGAAGTTTATCCGTCTTCAGCAGCAACATTTCAACTATTTTGAGTGAAAATCTCTCTAAGGTACATGCTGCTTCCTTGCTTTCTTAAGAAGAGAATATTTGATGATTCAGGGATATGATGATTAGAGTGCGTAGAAACTCAGACAAAAGGTTAAAAAGTTCAGTAACTTGAATTTTATGTGGATTTCTAATTTAAAATAGAAATACAGCCTAACGCACAGTTGGAACATAAGTTATTCTTTTAAGAGTACAGTATGTTGTTCCAGGATTCTAAGAGAAGGATATGGAAAACAATGAAAAAAAATCTGTTAATTAATAAAGGCTTCTAAAGCCAACTGTTCTTAAGTATTTTAATATTAAACTGAGAAAAATGTGATGCTGCTTATTTTATTATAATCACGGCGCTGTTTTTTAAAATGACTGGAAACCAAATCAAACCCAACATGTAGCCTGGCAACCATGAGAAACAAACATTTTACTTTGTTTCTTAAGCTAACTGATGTTAAAACACTACCAAAGATTCCTAAAAATACCTGCCTCTGAGTTCAGTTCTTGGTTAATCTTTTTAGTTCTCAAACACACTTTTTTCACCCATTAGAACACATTACATTAAAATTCCTAAGATGCAATTTAGTAATTATATCAGTAATTTATCAACTTTCCTTTTCAAATAATTTTAAATTGCTTTCAATATTAGTACTCTAAAATGACAAATCAAATATCTACAAACATGGATTACTTAGGAAAACTTTTCTTTTGGCTTAGAACTTAATTGGAAGGGAGATGGTGTACCGATGAAAAGTTTTGGTGCCAAAGATGTGTGTTGAAGAAAGAAGTAATAGTTCACAATTGTCTTTTACAAGTGAATTTCCACTAACTGAATCCACATCCTACAGATACATGGTTCATGCAGGAGGAGAGAGTCTTTATAGCTCTATCACTCATGCTGTGTTATCAGAGCAGGATTATATAAGACGTTATGACTTCTAGATGAGGGCCTTGTCTAAATAGGAGATCTAGAAATAACCTAAACAAAGACATGGCTATGTGACTCCCTGGAGAAGAGTTAGTTTATACTCCTGCTATGAGAGATATCAGCAAGTTATTGTTTTTTGAAAATATATTTTTAAAATATTGAATATCTAACAAGAACAAATTATCTTTTGTCTCATTTGCTTAGAGATAAATGGAGATAAATCAGGTGGAGAAGATGTAATATGGGTAGAAAGATAACTGCTGTTTATTTAAATTTAGATAAATAAAAATAATGATGCTAGCAAATATTTATTAAGCATTTATTATGTGCTGAACACTGGGTAAACGCCCTACATTTAATCCTCATAACTATACTTGAAGTAGGTAGCTGGAGTTACTCATTTTAAATATGTAGAATGAGTGGATAGAAAGTTTAGGTATCTTGCCGAAGGTCACACACAAAAGGTGGCAGAACCAGTTTCAAGCCTAAGCATGTCTTGGTTCCAGAGGTCTAGTTCATGACCATGAGAGTACATTTAAGTCCTCATTTATTGTTCAGTATTAGCTAATTGGTCTATATTAATAGGTTTGTATTCTATTTTGAAGTTCTATTAAGATTGCCAGATAGTCAAGAGATTAACAAATTACTGGAAACTAGACCATTTGTTTTTGCTGAATTTAATTGAGTGAAGTTTATACTCAGTAAATCTTATAATAAAGCAAAGAGTGTCTTCTTATGCATGTGGGCTATATACCAGCTCATCTTAGCTTCCTACTGTGTTTTATATAATTTTATTTCCCTGGAGCTTAGCTCAGAGCCTTAAATATAAGTGCTCAATAAAAAATTGTTGAACAAGTGAATCTAGTTTACATTTAGATCTTAGATTTCTTTTAGCCATTAAATCTTTTATGTGTTGACTATGTCAAACTATGAATCACAGTAAGAGTAACACATCTGTAGTGCTTTGCAGGTGTCAGACACTATGTTAAATGCTATATATATGTTAGCTCATCTAATCCTTGCAATAATCTTATGAGATGTCTACTAGTTACCCCTGTTTTACAGATGAGGAAACTGAGCTAGAGAGAGAGATTAAGAAATTTACTAACATCATATAGCTTGTCAGTAGTGAAGCCAGGATTTGAACTCAGGCTCTCTGGCTCCAGAGACTTATGGTCTAGATAGCATTAAGAGGAGAAGAATTGAGTAGTATCAGGTTGCCTGGGAAACATTAAATTGTCTTTTCCTTCTTTTTCCCTTCATCCAACCTCATACTCTGCTCCACAACTCACCCCACTTCTTTCCCCAAAAGTACACTTAGGATGGCCAAATTATTTATCATTATAGAGAGGGACACTTTTGAGAGTAAAAGGCAGTGCTAATTGGATGGAATGCCAGGACAAAAAGCATAAACACAGACTGCCCTGGAAATCGGGATTTTGGGTCATCATAAATATGCTGTGCTTATGTTTTGACTTTTTTTGTTGTTGTTTGGAGTTGCATGAAGTAAGCACAATGAAATAGATGTACCAACGTTGATTTTGCCAGCCCCTATTTCATGATATTAAGCTGTTTCCAATAGTTTGCTATTTAAGAAAAGCTGCAGTGTATAATCTTATGCCTTCATATTTCACACCTATGTGTGAGTAAATCTGTGGGATAATCTTTGCTGGGCTAAAGAGTATGCATACTTGTAACTTTGATAGACATTGCTGTAATTCCCTCCAAAGAGGATTTACCAATACCTATTCCTATCAACATGCATGAGAGTGCCTGTTCCCAATATACTTGCCAACAGAGTATGCATAAAACTTTAGAGCTTTGCCCATTTGATAGGTGAAAAATGACATTTCAGTGTGAAGTTTATTTGCATTTCTCTCATTTTTATTTCCTTTTTATAAACTGTCTGTACTCTTTTCCTATTTTTCTTTTCCTATGGGATGGATGGCTCTGCTATTTGACTTGTGTGAGCCCTTAATACAGCCCTTTGTGATACTTGTTGAAATGTATTTTCCAAGTCTGTCATTTGTCTTTTCATTGTGCTCATGATAGTTTTCGCTATGCAGAAAATTTTACTTATAGTTGTGTTTATTTGTATTATGTGTTTAGGTTTTTAATCAGACTTAGGAAGTCTCCCAAACTCTAAGTTTATATTTTAAAAAAACCCAAAATGGTTTCTTCTGCAACTTTTACAGTTATTTCTTACATTTTAATAATTTATCCACCTGAAATTTATTTTGTGTAAAGGTGCTACAGATAAACTTGTTTTCCAGATGACTACCTAGTTTTCCAATACCATTTGTTAACCCATCTTTCCCAAAATTTGTGATGTCAGTTTAATTATACACTAAATTCTGGTATGTATTTGACTCTAATTCTTTTTGTAGTGTTCCGTTGATCTGTCTAGTTGTGTGCAGTAAAGATTGTTTTAATTATCATAGCTTTACAGTATGTTTTAAATATCTAATAAGGCTATTTCCTCCACTTTATATCTTTTTTGCAGAATTATCCTAACTGTACTTTTATGTATTTTTTATATATACACTTTGGAATTAGCTTATCCAGTTGTGTGGATACATAAAATTTTTCTCCTAAAGAATATTTTATAAATACACACATACATCTCAAACCCAAACCCACACATAAAACAAATAAGTTCCCTCCTTCCAAAATACATAAAGTTATTGTTAAAGTTATTAGAGTATGTATGTTTGTACACAGCATACAGACAACATTGTTATTTTATGGACTTGAATATTCAGATAAACAAGAGTATATAAGGATTCAATACTAAAACCATCACACATATATTGCTATTTGTACATTTATTCAAGCTATCACAGGGCTTTCCTTCTGTTACAGTTAGGCTGTGAATTGTCTCCAGTTTGTTAGGAAGAATACTTTTTCAGTCAGCTGGTGAAGTCAAGAGAATGTCAATTCTAATTTATTTCCCTGTCGTTTGTTTCTATCTCCTCTCTCTCAGCCGTATCAAGATATGTCAGTGACATCAGCTGGTACATTCCAACTTCTTTTAGAAAACAAAAGAAGGGGGGAAAAACAATTACCCAAAAATGCATTGTCCAAACTCCTTGGGTCCTTTTAGTCCCAGAGGAAAATTTAGGGAATTGTTTCTTTCTGTGAAATAATCTTATTGGATTCAGACAGTATTTACTCAATTTATCCTATAGTTAAAAAAAGAGAAAGAAATGTCTTCGCTTTCGGTAACCACTGTACTTTATCTCACATGATTCCGTAGTCATCGTTGTGAAATGCAAACAGAGTTTTGTGTTAGGCCTCATGGCTCCCTTCTTACCCACCATTAACCTGCTTACTAACACCATTTGGCCATTCTCTTTAGTCATCCCTGCTGGACTTATGTGGCTCAGTTAAGATTTTTTTCTTTTGCCTTTCTTGGCGACTGTACTGGCATGGCTTCCAGAAGGAGAGGTGTTGACACATAAGTGATGTGTCTAACAGTTAGTAGGTTTTTTTTTTTTTTTTCCTGAAGCTGGCTTTGTTTGATTTCTGACCCAAATTAGGTTTTTAGAATATATGAGGAAAATCTCTTTGGTAGAGAAAACAAAATTTCAAAGAAGAGTTTTTCTCATTACCATCCAGCATCTTTGTGATGATTTTGTTCCTGAAAATAACTTTAGAAAATTATCTCTGGACCATGAGAACACAAATTTGTCCTAGTTCTTGACAGCCCAAAGTGTTCAAGATGAGGACTTCTCTAAACAAGTAGCTTAACATGAAGGAGATTATGAATGTTTGGAAATTCCATGCTGGATGTGTGGAGGGGAAAGTGTCACAATGTTAGGAGGTGAACATTTCTGCTTGGACTGAATGTACCCTAATGTCTTACAAAAGAAACATTAACTGTGTAATAGCTAGGGATCCAGTTAGGATGTGATATTTTTTTTTGGCCAAATAGTGCCTTAAGGTAGGCTTGGAAGTCAGACAGACCTGGATGGGAACTCTGGCTACACAGCATATAAGGGTCATGAGCTTGGGTACACTGCTTAATCTCTCTAGACCTCAGCTTCTTCAATCATCTTAACTGTGTGTGTGTGTAAACGCTAACTTAGTTGAATTAGCGAACATGTATAAAAACACCAAACCAAGTGCTTAAAAAATAATAGATACTATTTTAAGTGTAAAAACTGGCTCTGGTAAGAGTGTAATATAAACATTAAAAAACTTGGAATGTTTTAAGTACTATCCCAGAGTCACTTATATGTGGAATCTAAAAAAACTGAATTTGTAAAGACAGAGAGTAGAATGGAGTTTAGCAGGGGCTAGGGGTTGGGGAAATGGGGAGATGTTCAAGGGTATAAACTTGCAACTAGTGGATAAATAAGTTCTGGAGATCTAGTGTACAACATAGTGATTATAGTCATCAATACTGTATTATAAACTTCAAAGTTGCTAAGAGACTAGATTTTAACTGTTCTTAATACAAAAAAGAAATGATAATTATGTGACATGATAAAGGCGTTAGCTAACACTACGGTAGTAATCGTATTACAATACATAAATGCACCAAACCAAAAAAAAAAAAAAAAGAAAGAAAAGGGTTAGTTGAAAAGAACCAAAATAAGTCTGCAAATTGAAATTTATATAACTGACAACATAGTCTCTGTAGTTTTGTAATTAGCAGAGTACTCCTGGTTTCACCTCTTACTAGCTTTATTGCTTTGGATAGTTGACAATTTTGCTATACTTCTTTACATAGCTGTAAAATGGGTATAATGATTGTATATGCCTTACCATAGAGGAAGTATAGAATAATGATTAAGAGCATAGTTTCTGAGAGAAAGCCTTCCTAGGGTCAAATCCTACCTCCACCATTTACTTGTTTGTGGTTTGTCATGACCTTGGGCAAGTTACTTAATCTTTGGATGTCTTGGTTCCTTATTTGTAAAGTGGTAGTAATAGTAGTATCATCTTATAAGGTTGTTATGCATGTTGAGTTAGTTTATGTATTTAAAGCTGTTCACTTAGTGAGCACTATGTAAGTGTTAATATTTATTGTAATGACCTTATTCAATTGTAAAGGGAATTAAATAGAATTCATATTATAATGCCTTCTTCATGATTAAGCATTCAGTAAATGTTAATTACTGTGGCTGTTACTGTTTGGGTCTAGTTCCAGCTCTGCATTGGCCATTGGCATACCATAGTCAGATTAGTTTTATTAAAGTAACACTTTTGTCATGTTTTACTCATGGTAAACACTCTCAGTTGCTGCCTATACCTGTAATAGTGGTCCTCCTTAGACTATCTCTATCCTAATCATTTTAATCTATTCCCCAGGCATGCCTCACACCATCACTTCACCTAGTTTAAGATTTTCTCCTCACTCATTGTTCATCAAGAACTGTGAATAGTCTGAGATTTTACCTCACTTACAAGCTAACAAATTAGCCTGCCACAGTTTCGTGGATGCTGGCAGAAGACTTGAAATTCCTGGGTTATTACTCACAGAACAGCAAGCAGTGTGAGCCTCATGTTTGCATCCATTATTCTTACTCCCTCAATCCCCGGAGCGGGGTGGGGGTGGGGAATGCAGAGGAGCCCAGGTGGGTGTTCTTCATGCAGTGGGCTTGTGTCATAGCTGAGGAACTCCAAGCTTAGGATGCCTGATATTCTTTGATAACAACTCAGAACTCAATAAATAGTAGTTTCATAGAGCTTATTTACAATGTAGAATCTGAAACAGTATTTGTTACTATGTTGCATTACAGTTATCTTGCATCTTGAACGAATCCTTTACCCATGTATGATTTTGTGACATATTGACCTTTTGAAAAATATTGGTTTCCTAGGTTATGTCAACCTCCCAAATATTGACACATTTCCATAAACAATATAAAAGATTACATTTGTTAATATCATTATTGACCACAACAGAAAAATCTTTAAATATTGGGAAACAATGAAGCTGAAAGAATCAGATATAAGTTTTCCAAAATTTGGATTTTCCTAATATCCTAATTAAGATGAATTTTATACTTTTCTAATATTCATGAAAAACATGTTTTAAAAATTCAACTTGAAACTCAAACATTCACATAATTGCTTTTCTTTGAGACAAGCATTGTTTCAATGTCAGAAGAGCTTTATGTGTGCTTTTAATTTCATCCCACAGAATATTTAAAAGGTGCATACCCAAGAGTTAAAATTTTGAAAAATCAGTAATTTTTACTGCTTCATCAAAGATATTCTTAAATAATGGTGGTGAAAAATGCAATAATATTCTAGTGTAGTTTGCTGCCGCTGACTTATTCATACTAAGTTGCCAGCAGTTGTACACCATTGTTTTTTGCAACATTAGTGCAAATGTCAACACAGTGAAAATGGCAAATAACATCTTAGTAGTATTATGAAGATAATTTTGACCTTATGGATCCCTGGAAAAGGTCTCCAAACCTCTCAAATGATCTTGGATCATCTGTGAGAACTGCTGAGGTAGGGAGACCTGTTAAGAGCTGTTACAAGAGGAAATTGAAGGAGACTTGAACACAGAATGTACAGCATGAAAGAAAAGCGATTTGAGAAATGGAGCACACTGATTCTAAGTTGTCTGTGGATAGCTCAGGTACAGATTTATGGTAGCCTTTAGAAAATATGACTCTGAGTATAGAAAGTCAGATTTAATGATCTGTGTAATGGAGGCATCCACACATAGGTTGAAGTCATCAGACTGTGCATAGCATAGTGGTTTAAGGCAGGGGTCCCCAATCCCTGGGCCGCGGACCGGTACCAGTCCGTGGCCTGTTAGGAACCTGGCCGCACAGCAGGAGGTGAGCGGCGGGCAAGCGAGGGAAGCTTCATCTGCAGCTCACCATCTCTAGCATTAACACCTGAACGCCTGAACCATCCTTCCCCCTCACCCCATGTCCGTGGAAAAATTGTCTTCCATGAAACCGGTCCCTGGTGCCAGAAAGGTTGGGGACCGCTGAATAGGCTTCCTTGTTTTAAATTCTAGTTTTGCCACTTTCTTTTTTTTTTAATTATTTTTTATTGAAGTATAGTTGAATTACAATGTTGTGTTAATTACTGCTGTATAGCAAAGTGACTCAGTTACACACACACACACACACACACACACACACACACATTCTTTTTCATGTTCTTTTCCATTATGGTTTATCACAGGCTATTGAATATAGTTCCCTGTGCTATACAGAAGGACCTTGTTGTTTATCCATTTTATATATACCAGTTTGCATCTGCTAATCCCAAACTCCCACTGCTACCATCTCCCACCCCCCTCCCCCTTGGCAACTACCAGTCTATTCTCTATGTCCCTGATTTTGTTTCTGTTTTATAGATAAGTTCATTTGTGCCATATTTTAGATTCCACATATAAGTGATATCATATGGTATTTGTCTTTGTCTTTCTGACTTCACTTAGTATGATAATCTCTAGTTGCATCCATTTTGCTGTAAATGGCATTATTTCATTCTTTTTTATGGCTGAGGTGTATTCCATTATATATATGTACCATATCTTCCTTATCCATTCATCTGTTGATGGGCATGTAGGTTGTTTCCATGTCTTGGCTACTGTGAATAGTGCTGCTATGAACACAGGGGTGCATGTATATTATTTTTTATTTTTTATTTTTTTGCAGTACGCGGGCCTCTCACTGTTGTGGCCTTTCCCATTGCGGAGCACAGGCTCTGGACGCGCAGGCTCAGCGGCCATGGCTCACGGGCCCAGCCGCTCCGCAGCATGTGGGATCTTCCCAGACCGGGGCACGAACCCGCGTCCCCTGCATTGGCAGGCGGACTCCCACTGCGCCACCAGGGAAGCCCGCATGTATCTTTTTGAATTATAGTTTTGTCTGGATATATGCCCAGGAATGTGATTGTTGGATCATATGGTAATTCTATTTTTAGTTTTCTGAGGAACCTCCATACTGTATTCCATACTGGCTGCACCAACTTACATTCCCACCAACAGTGTAGGAAGGTTCCCTTTTCTCTACACCCTCTCCGGCATTTGTTATTTGTAGACTTTTTAATGATGGACATCCTGACTGTCTGCCACTTTCTTAATCAGTTTGTGTGTTGGCATCCTCATCTGGAAAATGGATAAAATAATAGTATTTACCTCAAGTGGTTGTTATGAGGAGTACATGTGTTGATATTTGCAAAATGCTTAGAACAGTGTTTGGCACATAGTAATACACATGTATATTAATTCATATATGAAATCCATATTTATAGTAATCCATATATATATAATTTTTAAGAATAAATGAAATAGAAGAATGGGAGTATGTGAGATTATTCTGGGAGAATATTGGGAAAGAAGAAAGCCCAGGGTTGAGGGGAACTGATATTAAGAGAAAAGCAAAAAAAAAAAAAAGTAGCCAGCAAAGGAGACAGGGATGAGGGGATGAGAGAGGCAGGCGAAAACTCTGGAGAGTGGTTTACTGGAAGCCCAGGAGGAGTGTGCAGCAATGTGGACTTAGGCAGGAATGTAAACCTTGAGATGGCAGGTGCTGCATCTACTTCGTTCTTGGCTCAATTCCCTGGACTTAGCATTGTGCCTGATACAGAGCAGGTGCCCAATAACTATGTGGTGAATGAAAATTGTTATAGAGAAGTCAGAAAAGATAAGGGCCTGAATATATTCATTTAGGATTAGCAAAAATAGGTCAGTTGGGGACTTAGACCCTCTATTTAATGCCAAACTAACATCAGAATTAGTTGTTGAAATCTTCTTACTCTGTGGTTTAACCGTTAGAGTTATTGTATTTTATTACCATGGTTTCATTACATTTTTATGAAACCAGACTGAAGTCTCATTTTTTTAAATAAGTAAATTCTGCCCATGATCACAGTAATATTTTTAGTCTTTTTTCCTAAAAGCCAAAATTAGTCATTAGATAGAAGTCCTGATCATTAACCAGGCCACTGGATGACTCAAGATTCCATCATTTGACCTCATATTGAAAATATGAGGGCCAAACAGAGTTTGTCTGACAAGCAGCACTGCAGCAGTCTTTTCTGCTTTTCAATTTTACTGTACAGGAAAAACATAATCAAAGCACTGGTTTTCCTTTTATTTTGGCCAGTGGCAGTATGTTGCTCTTCACTGAGAATGGTCTGACTATAAAAATCTCCACATGAGGAGGTGGTTACAAATGAATACCAGCACCACATCTTCTGGGCTGCTTAGACCAATGGATTCCATTTAACTGCTGTCAGATTAAATATCCCTAATTATTACGTTAATTTTGCCACTTCCTTGCTCAGAAATTTTCTATGGAGTGTATATCGAAGCCTCTTTTAATCTGGCTAAGTTCCCTTTCTGAACTCCCCCTGCAGAAACCCTATACTATAGTCACATGAGGTTACATTCTTTTCTTTTCTCAAACACTTCACTCCCCTACTTGTTTAACTTTTGTTAGATCTATTCTTAGAAATCTTACAGTATTTGTTTTGAATGGAATATTTTTTGTTATATTATCTCATGGATTATTACTGGTGCTTAGGAACATGTCATCAACTTTTGTAGGTTACTCTTTTATTCATAAATCTGCTGGCTTTTAAAAATTGTAATGGCTGAATATAGAGGCTATTGAATTTTCTGTGTAGACAACCATATTTTCCACAAATAATGACACATCTCTTTCTTTCCAATTATTATGCCAAAAAATTTTATTGACTTGCATTTATTACTTACACTAAAGTGTTCAGTAGAAGCAGTGATAGCTGGCATCTCTATCTTTTTCCTGACATTTAAAAGAATGCTTCTCAAATTTCATCATTAAGCTACTTGATGAATAAATATATGTGTGAGTCAGCATTCCAGGTGGTTACGAGATAGGGCTCTGGACCAATCTGCCTGGGTTTAAGTTCTAGCTGTGTTACTTACTGCTGTGTTATATTGGAGAAATTAACTCTGGCTTGATTTCCTCATGTGTAATAGAGGGGATGATAGCACCTAATCATAGGGTTATTGTAAAGATTCAATGAGTTAATACTTGTAAAGTGCTTACAACCATCTGGCACATAGCAAGCATGATACTGTGTTCCTTATATAAATATACTGAATTGGTCATTTGAAATTTCTCATTCAATATATTACTTTAATTTATATTATTATATGTAATGGCCTTTAAGTTCCTGAGATAAATCATGTTTGATTGTGAATTTTAAAGGGCATGTAAATTGGTATAGCCACTATGGAAAACAGTATGGAGGTTCCTTAAAAAACTAAAAATAGAGCTACCATATGATCCAGCAATACCACTCGTGGCATCTATCTGCAGAAAACCATAATTTGAAAAGATATGTGCACCCCAGTGTTCATTGCAACACTATTTACAATACCAAGACATGGAAGCAACCTAAATGTCCATTGACAGATGAATAGATAAAGAAGATGTGGCAATTTTTTACAATGGAATATTACTCAGCCATAAGAAAGAATGAAATAATGCCATTTGCAGCAACATCCATGGACCTAGAGATTACTAAGTGAAGTAAGCCAAAGACAAATATATGATGTCACTTATATGTGGAATCTAAAAAAAAAATGATACAAATGAACATGAGTTCCTACAAAATAGAAAAAGACCCACAGACATAGAAGACAAACTTATGGTTACCAAAGGGGAAAGTGGGGGAGGGATAAATTAGGAGTTTGGGATTAACATGTACACACTACTATATATAAAATAGATAACCAACAAAGACCTACTATATAGCACAGGGAACTATTCTCAATATTTTGTAATAAACTATAAGGGAAAAGAATCTAAAAAAAAAGATATATATGTGTGTATAACTGAATCACTTTGCTGTACACCTAAAACTAACACAACATTATAAATCAACTATGCTTCAATAAAATTAATTAGTTAATTAAAAAAATACATGGTTCACTTCTATTCAATACTGTACTGGAGGTTCTAGTCAGGGCAATTAGGCAAAAGAAATAAAAGGCATCCAGATTGGAAAGGAAGAGGTAAAATTATACCTGCAGATGATGATATTATATACAGAAATCCTAAGGAATTCACGCTAAGAAAAAAACCTATTAGAGCTAATAAGTGAGTTCAGCAAGGTTTCAGGGTATAAGATCAATATACAAAAATCAATTGTATTTCTATATACCCAGCAATGAACAATTAAAAAGGAAATTAAAATAATTCCATTTACAATAGCATCAAAAAGAATAAAACAATTAGGAATAAAGTTTACAAAAGAAGTTCAATACTTATACACTGAATACTATAAACGATTTTTGAAAGAAACTAAGGAATATCTAAGTAAATGAAAAGTTATCTTTTGCTCAAGGATTGGAGGACTTATTAAGATGGGAATACTCCCCAAATCTGATCCACAGATTCAATACAATCCTTATCAAAATTCCAGCTGCTATTTTAAAAAAAGAAATTGACAAACTAATCCTAAAATTATGCATAAATATAAGGGTCGCAGACTAGCCAAGCCAATCTTGAAAAAGAACAAAGTTGGAGACTCACATTTCCTGATTTCAAAATTTACTACAAAACTGTAGTACTGAAGGCAGTGTGGTACTGGCATAAGGATAGACATATAGGTCAATGGAATAGAATTGAGAATATAGATATAAATCCTTCCATTTAGGATCAATTGATTTTTGACAAGGGTGTCAAGGCAACTCAATAAAGAAAGAATGGTGTTTTCAACAGATGCTGCTGTGACAAGTGGATATCCACATGTAAAAGAACGACATTGGAACCCTACCTTACAACATATACAAAAATTAAAAATGAGTCAGTGATCTACATATAAGAGCTAAAATCATAAAACTCATAGAATAAAACATAGAAATAAATATTGTGACCTTGAATTAGGTAATGGTTTCTTAGACATGACACCAAAACATAAGCAATGAAAGAAAAAATGGAATGCATCAACTTAAAAACTTTTGAGCTTTAAAAGACATTTTTGAGAAAGTGATAAGATAAACCACAGAATGGAGGAAGATATTTGTAAATTATATTTATAATAAGGGATTAGTATTCAGAATACATAAAGAACACTTATAGGGAATTCCCTGGTGGCACAGTGGTTAAGACTCCACACTCCCAATGCAGGGAGCCCGGGTTCAATTCCTGGTTAGGGAACTAGATCCCATGTGCATGATGCAACTGAGTTTGCATGCCACAACTAAGGAGCCCACATGCCACAATTAAGGAGTCCACATGCTGCAACTAAGGAGCTGGTGAGCTGCAACTAAGGAGCCCTTGAGCTGCAACCAAAAGGAGCCCACCTGCTGCAGCTAAGTAGCCCACAAGCTGCAACTAAGGAGCCCTCCTGCCACACTGAAGGCCCAGTGCAACCAAATAAATAAAAATTTTAAAAAAAGAACGCTTACAAAGAGACAATAAAGAGATGACCCAATTAAAAAATGGGCATAAGATTTGAATAGACATTTCTCTAAAGAAGATATAAATGGCCAAAAAGCATATGGAAAGATGATAAAAATCACTAGTCATTAGAGAAATACAAATCAAACCACAATGAAATACCACTTCACATGCACTAGGATGGCTATAATAGAAAAGATGAGCAATAATAAGTGTTGATGAGAATGCAGAGAAACTTGAACACCTGCACATTTCTAGTGGGAAAGTAAAATGGTGCAGCCTCTTTGCAAAAGAGTTTGGCTGGTCCTCAGAAAGTTATATATAAGAGTTACTATATGATTCAACAGTTTTACTCCTAGGTATATAGACATTGAAAACATATGTCCACCCAAAAATTCGTTCATAAATGTTCATAGTAGTATTACTCATAATAGCCCCAAAGTGGAAACAAACCAAATGTTCATCATCTGAGGAATGGATAAACAAATGTGGCATAACCATATGACAGAATATTATTCAGCAGAGGAAAAGATACTTGCTGCATCAAGTATCAGTAGCAATGGATGAACCTTGAAAACATTATGTTAAATGAGAGAAGACAATCACATAAGGATAGTAGCGAATGTCCAGAATACGCAAATTCATAGAGATAGAAAGTAGATCAGTGGTTTCCAGGGGCTGGGAGTAGGGGCTGGGAGTGACTGCTTATGATATGGGATTTCTTATTGGGGTGATGAAAATGTTCTAGAAGTTGTAGAGGTTGCACAACTTTGTGAATATATTAAAACCGACTGAATTGTACACTTAAAATTGTGAATTTTATGATATGTGAATTACATCTCCTCAAAAATGTTTAAAGAATACATGGTTGGATTTAACTTTCTAGTATTTAATTTAGAATATTTGCATATATGTTTATGAGTGAGATTGTTCTTTTCTGTTCTCACACTATCTTTAGTTTTCGTATCTGAACCCAAATAATCTGACTCCTCTCATTGTTTTGTATGCAGTCCTTATTTCTCTCCAAGTCTAATTCCACTTTTGCATTAATTCCTATCCCTTCTTGCCTATTTAAGGACATAATTCTAGCAGTCTCCCTCTCTTCCCTACATCAATAATTTTTCCTTTTTATTTGATAATACCAAGTGAGTATTCAAAAGTGATACAACAGCTCTTATTGTGAAAGCACCTCCTCTAGACTACACAGTCTTCTCTAGCTACTGCCATGTTTCTTTGCTTCTCATAATAGCAAAACTTATCGAAAAATTTACTTATGGTCACCAGCTCACTTCTTTCCCCCCCGATGCTCTCTTGGAACCATTTCAATCAGGCTTTTATCCTCACTTATGTGCTAAAGTTACCAGTTAACTCCATGTTGTTAAATTCTAATGATCAGCTCTCTGTTATCATCTTACATGAACTCTCAGAAGCATTTTTTTACAATGGATTACTCTCTTGAAATATTTTCTTCAGTTTACTTCTGGGATGCCACTTTCTTGGCTATATGATTGAAGATCATGGCTTTTTGCTGGTTGTCAGCTGAAGAGCATGCTCAGGTGCTGGAAGACCACCCAGAATTCCTTGCCATATGGGCATCTCCAACATGGCTGCTTACTTCATCAAGACCATAAGGAGAATCTCTGACCTCAGGGAGAGCCCAGCCACCTTCACTTTATGTCTTTTCGTCTGATTAAGTCAAACCCACCAGATGATCTCCCTTTTGATTAACTCAAAAGAAATTGATTTTGGATCTTAATTACATCTTAGATACCTTGACTGTGGCCATATTCTATTGGCTAGAAATATGTCACAGGTCTTGTCCCACACTCAAGGAGTGGGAATTATGCAGGGCATGAACACCAAGGGGAAGAAATCATAAGGGCTATTTTACAATTATGCCTACCACACTCATCTGTTTGATCTCTCAAATGGGAATTCTTCAGGACTCAGTTCTTGGGTCTCTTCTTTGTCTGTTGTGCTGAATATCTTTCATTTGCCTCTCCACATTTGCCTTCTCCTCTTCTTTGATTTGTGCCCTAAGAGGTGATTTGACTACACTGTATCAACAGATTCCCTGGCCCTTTTCTTCCTCTTGGAGGTTGGGAAAAGAGTGGAGTTGGGGTATTTATTCCTCTGTCCTCCTAACTGCTGTGTTAACCTCCCTCGACTAAAGGTTACAGCTCTTGTCAGGGGGCCCTTTCCCTTCAGCCGCCTCCTCTGTGTTCCCCGTAACTCCTCCCTCCCTTTACCCCTTTAGGCTTCCTGCTATTAGGGTAGTGCATTATACCTTGTTCTTTACCCTAAAATCTGCCATGCCATTAAAATAGACCCTTTGTTAAACTCTTCTCAGACTGTATGGCTGGAGTGTGCTGCATGAACTGATGGATAGATCTACATGCTCTCCTTCACTGATCGCATCTAGTCTCAGGGATACAAATTTCAGGATTCCTCTGGCGACGCCTAAATTTCTATCTGTAGCCTGCCCCTCTCACTTGGGATTCCTACTTGAAATTTCCACTTGGATATCTTCTTTATACCACAGACTTAACATGTCCCAAACCTCCAGCTCTATTCTCACCTAACTGCCAACCTCAAACATAACCTCTCCACATACTTTCCAGTTTCAGTAAATGGCAATATCATTCTTCCGGCTGGCTTCCAGGAGGCCAAAAAATCTGGAGTCATTTTTGACTTTCGTCTTTCTTTTACACTCCCCGTTCCATCTAACAGCAATCCTCTTATCTCTATTCAACATATATTCATATTTCAACCACTTATCACCAGCTCCACTGCTTTCACCTTGGTCTGAGCCATCATCATCTCTGGCCTGGATTACTTGAATAGGTTTCTAATTTGTTTCCTTGCCTCGTTTCACATTTCACTCCAGTCTTTTCTCAACAAGGCTGTTGTACTGATTTTTCAATATATAAGTCACATTATATCCCCCATCTCCTCAAAATCCTCCAGTGGCCTCTCATCTCACTTGGGAGTAAAAGCCAAAGAACTTAAATGGTATAGAAGGCTCTATGTGATCTGCTCCAGTTCCAACCTTTGCTTTTACCTCTCTTCTTTGCTCACTCCACTCTTGTCACACTAGTTTCCTTGCTGTTCTTTGAACATGTGCTTCTGCCTTAAAGCCTTTGAACTTCTTGTGCCATCTGCCTTGGACGCTTGTCCCCTGCATATCTATATGGCTGACTCCTTCAAATCTCACCTTCTCACTGGTTCTTCTCTGGCACTCTCTATAAAAGAACTTCTTTCCACTTTGGTGCTCTTCTTCCTCCTTACATTACTTTACTTTTTCTTCATAGTACAATACTTTTACCATCTGACATATTATATATTCTTCTGTGTATTTGCCATCTGTTTCCCACACCGCCCCCTCCCCTGCAGTTAGAATATGCCGGGACTTTGTTTTGTTCATTCTTTTGTCTCCAGCACCGAGAATACTGCCTAGCATGTCATGCTGCTCGATAAATAGTTGTTGAGTAAATAATTGAGTATATTAACGAAAAAGCTTGTGTGATTAGGGCATTGTCATATTGGTTTGGTAGTCAAAATGGATAAAGTCTCTAAAGCTGTTTTGTTTTGGGGCTCCTGATCCACAGTAGTATTGGGGATAGTACAAATAGAGTTATGGAGCTAGGGGGTCTTTGAATCAGTTTCTGGTCTTAAGACTGTGTCTTTTTTTCTCCTCTTTTCTCAGATCCAATACTTCCTAATAAACCACAGCCCCTAGCAGCAAGTGAGTTGTTTTTTAAGCATCCTATACCTGCGTGGTATTTCCCACCCAGCTGCAGCCTCAGGCAGGGTGCGTGGCTCTGGCTGCTCATCTGCCTGAGTCTTGCTCACCGCATGGCCTTCCTGTTCTGTTCCTGGCCTGTGGAGATATTTATCTTGATTTTGCACCCAGCTAATGTCTTAATGCTTTTACCTTTTTATGCATTTCCAATCATGGCTGAGGGTTTGGAACAAAGAGGGCGTGGTAATTTATGAACTCACTAAACCATCTCAGTTAGGAGTCCGCATGCATTTCCAAACAATGTTCGAATTGTTGCCAAATTTAATATCCAGGAGACAGCACATAAAAATTCAGATTTACAGTTTATCTTGAAAATTTGGAACATCTGGCAACACTCAGCCTGCATTTCTGCATGTGACAACTGAGTGGAGGTAAGTAAATACTAAGACCCTTCAATGGGTCATGTACTGTACAAGTTGCCAAGTTCTCACCACTGCATATTTTCTTAGACTTGACAGAAAAATGACCTAACTCCTTTGCTTTATCTGCTTAACCCCTGTAGGTATTTTGATTTATGATCCCTATTTTGGGTACATGATGAGCTAAAGCATCAGGTAATTTATTAAGAGGTTAAAAAGCAAAAGCCACCAAACAAAAAGCATAGTGATTATTTTGAATCATATGTAAGAAATGGAGCAAGAGAGAGAGCCAGTAAGTTTTTTCATCTGTATCTTCGTGCCGCAAACCTACTAAACCTGCAGCTTTTTCATTTTAGGGTAGACTTCTGCCCTTAAATTTTTTTTTCTTTTGGATTAAACTTTGTATCAGTGAATCCTCTGGAAATGAGTGATGCCATTACACAATGACTAACGCAGCACTGAGAATGTCATGTGTCTAGTCTTCTGCCAAGGTAAGGTTCTCTCTAATTTAACAAAGAACTAACTCACTTGATGATATTGACAAACTTTTCTTCCTAAATTGGGCTGAGTAGTTACGACAATCAAATTTTTCATGTATGCAAGAATCTAGGTAATCAGCTCCTTTTTGCCCAGCTACCACAGATATTCTTCCCAGAATTATCTGTGGCCAGTTTCAAGTACTGTTATACTTATTGAGGAATAAATTTCTGGTTTATATTAAATAGTGACTTCTGTCCAAAAATGTACAGGTGTACAAGACTAACCAGGGAATGGGCATTTGTGTAGCGTATGTGATTTGTAGTTTCAGAAAAACCTATTGCTTCCCATGTTTATCAGTGGGTCATGGTGCCAGAAATGACTATATTTCTCATTTATTCAGGTTGATGCAATTAAGCTAATGTTGAATAGCAAATAAATCCTCTTATGTTTGTGCCATTTGTCATCTCAGTAGAGATTTCAGGTTTGCAAGGGCAGTTAACACAGTGCTGCTCGCTACTTCCTAAATACTCTTCCAGAAAACTTACGACATTGCTGCTTATTATATACACTATTACTTACCTGTGTCTATGTAAGGGGGCTTGCTTGTGATCTAGAGAGTTTAAGTTTTGAAGTATGGTTTGAAGTTATGGTTGTAGCATGTTTATCTGTTCAATTGTTGTTTCCCTTCCATAAAAGTTAGAACTCTGTCTTCAGAACAAACATTTGCTAGTATCTAATCACCACATTTCCAAGGAAGAGTCATTACACAGAACAAGATTTAAAGAAAATCAGACATTAAGTACACATTTTAACAATAAAATGAAATATTATCAGTATTTGTTTAATCTGACCTTGTTTTTTCTCCTAAGCTTGAGTTGGATCAATTCACTTTGAATGACAAATATTATTTTCATTTATCATTTTTATTATTTTGTTGTTGTTTGAATACAAGCCCAGGTGGTTGAATCCCCTCAGCTTTTGAGGGAATCTTTAGCTGCTTACTCAGGAACTATTTAGAAGGCAAGTTACAATTTCTTGGGAACAGTTGGCTCATAGGCAGGGATAGAAAAGTGGATTCTGTGGACCCATCTATGTCACCTGAGCCTAAGGTTAGATAACCTCATTTGAACCCTGTAGATTTAAAAGTCTTCTCTTAAGTCAGAGTAGGATCTTTCTTTCTAGAAGTTCTAACAGTTTCTTTTTCCCTTCCTTAACTGTTCACATATGTTTAACTCCAAAACACTCCAATTTTTTTCTTTTTAATCACCTACCCTATCTTTTGGGACTCTAGGAATTTCATCTTAAAATTCTAATTCAAATAGTTGTTTTTAAAGACCAGTGTTGCCTTTTTGCTTTCCTAGTAATAGTGTGGGTATCCTTCCCACACTGAACTACAACCTAGCTGACCAGGACAGCAATGCATCTCCTTTAGTTAGATTTGCTCAGGTGGCCAAGACAGAGTCATTTAGGCAACGTCATGTGAATGGGGATATTCTGGAAAGATGTGAGGAGATGAACAGCAATAAAGGGAGCCTTCTTAGCAGCTGTACAGAGTGTCCTTCATGGAATCTCATTCTTCATTGTTCGGTGTTCAGCTACTGCAGCTCTAGTGATCTAATAGCATCTTTGGTAACCTTGTCATTTGCCCACCCACAGAAGTGGGCATCCATTGGTCCTCTCAAATTTTAATGCCTCAGCTTTCCTTGGTTTCTGCTTCTTTCTTTTTCTGATACATTGTCCACTGCTTTTTTCCCATTGCTTCTGCTTTCTTGTGATTCATTCTCTCTTTCTCTCTCATATTCTCAAATTCAAAACTACTTTTGATCCTCTTTGAACTTCTAATGCCTTGCTACGCAAAGTCTGGTCCTTAGACTAGCAATATCACATTAACTTGGAACTTGTTAGAAATGCTGAATCTCAGGTCCCCCCTCCAGACTTGAATCATATTCTGTATATTAACAAGATCCTCAGATCTGAGAAGTATTGCTCTAATGTGGTAGCCCCTTTACTTTCTCCCAGTCCATCAGCTCCCACCTTCTTATCTTTTTTCATTTTTTCACCATCATTGTTTAATTTAGATCCCACAGTCCTTTATTTGAATGACACTCTCACCAATACTGTTAACTACCTTGTGCCTTCATCTCTTAAACATTGATTTTTTAAATTTATCTGACAAAAGCCCAACTCTGGATGACTGCACCTATGTGCGTTCTCTATACCTACAACAGAACAGCCTGGCACTGCCAAAAAGTCACTTATCAGACAGATTGGTTCCAACACATTGGATTCTTTAAGTCTGCCAATTCTTCCATGTTTCCCTGGTAAATTCTCTCCCTGTATCTTCAAAAATTGTTTTAAACATTCTACATTCTAGTCAAACTTTAAATATTCTTAACTCCTCATTCTCAGCAGATGACTTCACCTCCTACTTCCTGAAGAAAATAGAAGGCATCAGATGGGAACTCCCTCAGCTTCCTGCTACGAAATTCATACAGTTCCATCTCTACCCATGTTCTTCTCTTTCCCTCTTGTGTTAGTATAGGATATAGTCTTCTGATCATTTAGGGCCAATCTCTTCACCTGTGTTTTGAATCTCATCCCTTCATGCCTTATCAGAAATCTCACATTATCAATTCCTCCTCTCCAGCTCCACTCTGCTATTTATTCAGCATATCCTTCTCAACTGGATTATTTCCATTTACATTTAAACCTGTTCATGCATTTTCCATCTTAAAAGCAACAACCTTTTCTTGACTCCCATGTTCCCTCTCCAGCTTCTTTCAGTCTTTTCCATTTCTTTAAATCTAAAGAGTTTTCATTATTTGGTGAGTTCATTTTCTCATCTCTAACTCACTCTTTTTAAAAAAAAAAAAAATTAATTAATTAATTTTTGGCTGCATTGGGTCTTCGTTGCTGCATGCAGGTTCTCTCTAGTTGTGACGAGCGGGAGCTACTCTTCATTGTAGTGCATGGGCTTCTCATTGTGGCGGCTTCTCTTGTTGTGGCTCTTGTGCAGCCAGAGAAATATTTTATACAGTTTTGAGTACGTTCCCTCCTCTCTGTGCCCAACTCCCATCCCTTCAGGGACTTACCATTGTTGTTTTAATAGAGACCAAAATAATGAACATAGCCCTCAAGGGCTTCTGTGGTTTGGCTTCTATCTATGTCTCCAGCTTAACCTCACTCTACTCTTTTCCTCAATCCCTGCATTCCAGTGGCATTGATTGATTGATTTTCTAGTGGGCTCACAAGAGTCTCACAATACTGTTGTTCTCTCTACTAGTAATATTCTTCTCCCATTCTTCAGCTTGTTACCTCTATTTCACCTTCATTTCTCAGCTCAAGCCACTTTTTTTTCAGATAAGTCTTCCTTGAGCCTCTCATGTTGGGTCAGGTTTTCATAGCATTGTTTTACTTCCTCATAGCACATGTGTTAGAATATAAATGTATGCTCATTCATGTGATTATCTTACTAATATTTGACTTCCCCATTAGTAAGTTCCATGAGCATAGAAAACAACTGTCCATTCTTCAATATCCGCAGCACTTGGATGCCCTGACTGACCCAGAGTATGTCCTCAATACATACAAGTTGAATGAATGTAAATGTCTGAAGCTAGAGCATCTGATAGGATTGTTAGCCACCATCCAATGTAGAATCCATCATACCAATTTTTTGTTTCAGGCTACCTAACAGGCTCTTGGTTCAGTCAGTCAGTTGCTTCTGGGGAGGAAGTTGGTTGAAGTCTGTGTAGTCTAATCACAAGCAACCAAACTCAGCCAATCTTGCATTAGGAGTTACATGTGGTTGCTTTTTCAGAAGGTAACTATGGGTATAGCATGTCCTGGAGAATGAGAGTCACTTCTTCAGTTTCAGACTCCTTGTTTATTTACATTTGAGATTAGATGACATTAGATTAGAGTCTTTGGTGGATATCAGAGAAATAAAACCTACCCATACTTCTCTTCCCTGACTGTTATGTTAGTGCCATTCTAAGTACAATTTTTAGTAAGCAAGACCTATTGAATATACTATTAACTCTGAGTAGAGTTGTAGGAAAGTTACCATAGAAATGTTCACTATAGCTAGTTGACATTGTACAAAATCTAAACACTTTGCTCACATAAGTTCATGAATACTAATGGCTTTCCTTTGATTGGAAAATTCTCAAAGTGATTTGCCAACACACAGTTCACCAATACCAACCAGGTCTGAGACTGCAGCTGGGGGCAGGGGCAGCTGGGGGCAGCTGTTTACCATAGCACGATTAGATTAGGCCTTTTCAAAATGCAAATATAAAAGAATACCTTATTCAACTGAAGCTTCAGGGGTAATTTAGAAAGGCAAATGCAATTATGCAAATTGGATAGCTGCCAAAGAAGGAGTTGGCCAACATCTTTAATTTTGTAAAGAGGGCTGTTATCAATTTATATATATAATCTCCATCTGCCTCTGGAGAGATAATGAGTCCTCTGGGGTACAAAGTGAAGAGATGTTTTTCATGGAGAATTAGTAATATGTAAATAATAATGTTGATGCCAAGATACATATAGCATCTGCTATCAAACAGGCAACTATACCGCATATAATTAGACAATGCTAAGCAGTGGTCAAGGTCTAAAATTTTTATTATGCATGACTTTTTGTTTTTGTAACTCCCTGGTGATAGCAGACAGAAGAGAAGCATATCACTTAGCATTTTGTCTCTTGAAAAATGGCTTGGAAAAAATCTAGTTGGAACACCTACAAACAACCAATGTTTAGAAAATAAATGTTAGTAAATATATAGTTATAATTTTTCTTACCCCCAAAGGGAAATCCTGAGCTCAGTTAAAATTCTTTTAGGTTCTCATATAGTCTTCTTTCTTTCTTCAGAAGCCAAGGGATCAACTGAAAGGAGTTGATTATTTTTCTATATCAAGAATTTATAAATAAATTGATTGGTTCATTCCACATGTATTCATTTTATTGAGTACCAAGAATGTGCAAGACATGGATTGGGTATTAGTGATACAAGAGTGAGCAAAACTAGACAGTCTCTACCTTGGCATTTGTAATACAGCAAATGTGATAGACTATAATGAAGTGACCATACAAACAATTGTAAAGCTACAACTGTGTCAAAAGATGTCAAGGGAGAGGTACCCAGTACAGTTCCAGGAAAATTGAAAATTAATCTAATGGGTGGATTGATGTGGTCAAGGAGGTCAGGAAAAGTTTCTCCTTCTCTGACGATGAGATCTTTGAGCAGAGCTCTGAAGAATGAAAACAGAAAAACTTGCCAGGCAAAAAATGAGAGCCTATGTGACAACTCTGTGGTGGGAGGTTGCCTAGTATGTAGGAATAACTGAGGGAAGACCAGAGAGGCTGAAGTGGAGCGAGCACGAGGAGGATATAACATGATGTGGGATAGCAGGAGCTGGACTGTGCTGAGCTCCACATGCCATGCTAAGTTGTTTGGTCTTTCCCTTCAGAGCAATAGAAAATATTAAAGTGTTCTAAGCAGAGGGTGGCAAGATGCAATTTGCATTGACTCCTCAGATTAATGTCAATTAAATTCAGACTGCCAGTATATATGTACTGAAATATGTGTGGAATAATATATGTGTACAGGACATCAGCACATTTTACTTCATACCATGTCCTTAAATATAGGGAGATATTTTGAAAATGAATTTTGATACCACCATTTTGAGGAAGATTAAATCAATTAAATTGAAGTCATTGAAATTCATTGAAAAAGTATAAATGGCTTTGCTTTTTAAGTGCTGAAACAATCTTTGTCAGTGAAGTATTTAAGAAAGTGAAGATTAATACGTATTTTGAATGTAGATGAATAAAAGGTGAGAAGCAAGGAACAGTAAGATGGGGGTGTATAGAGGAGAAGGTGAAAAATATGAGACTGAGTTTGGGTATTCAAAAATGTAAAAAGTATAATGTTAGGTCTGGGCATTGAAAAACATGGTTAGTCTGAATGCGAGGGAGACACTTGACAGTAAAATGAATGAGAACAAGTAATGTGCTTCTGAGTTTTTCCATTTTTTTCTGTTTTTCCATCCCTGCATCTCTTCCTTTTGGAGAAGGACTCCCTCCTACACTGATGGTTCATGTAATTTCAGTAGAACTGACCCCACCCATCATCTCCAAGGATAGCCAATCAGAGTTCTCCATTTCCTGGGCCACAAGATTGATTTAGGAATGGGCCTGTGATCCAAGAAGATATAAAAGGAGCCATTCCTATAATAATTTCTGAAACTAATGGGAAAGATGTGCTCTCTTTTTTGGGAGGAGGGCTAGTGCAACAATGTATTAAGATTCAAGTATTCTCTTTTGCAATCAATGAAGAAGAGTTTGCCTGAAAACAACAGAGAGTGAAGCAGAGTCAAGAAATGGAGAAAAAGACATTGCAATTGACAGCGGTTAACCCCCTGGAACCACATATACTTTAAAGTTTCCATTTATACAGCCTGATCACTTTTTTTTTTTAAATAGGTTTAAGTTGAGCTAGCTTGAGTTGAGTTTCTGTCATTTGAAACCATGAGCCTTGCTAGTGGACCAACCCTGCAAAAAACTCATACTTGGATCAGTCCAACCATCTGTCATCTCTGTATACCTGGGATCTTAAAAATAATTGTAGAGTCATTGTAAGAATACCTCAGAAATGTAAAGTACTGCTGGAGATCACATGAGCTTGTAGGCTGGTGCCATGAAACAGTCATGGTTCACAGCCCAGTTGGGACTTTGACACTGCTTGGTAAAACTTTGTGTGTGTGTGTGTGTGTGTGTGTGTGTGTGTGTGTGTGTGTGTGTCTGGTTAGGGTCTCTCCCATTCTTCTCGTAATTTTATTTTTATTTTATTAAAAAAATCTCATTATATCCTCTATCCTGTTAATTCTACCTTCGCTATTGGTGGATGATGCTTCCTTTTACTTCACTGAGAAAATTGAAACCACCTGGTGAGAATGTCTCTCTACCTACCAGTGGTTCAGCATCTGCGCTCATCCTTTCTTTTTTTTCTCTTGGGACAGCACAGGAAGAGGTTTTTTTCCTCTTCCTCAAGATAACTCTATATTGTGCTTTGGTTTCCATTTTCTTTATCTCCTTGTGGACCTTGCTCTGTTGATCTTCCTGTCTCCTGTGTTATCAATCTCTTTCTATTGGTTCTTCATATGTAGTCTCTTGCATTATAAATAAGCTTCTCAGTTTCATATCTACCTCCTCTGTCTGTGGCGCCTTCTCTCTCTATTTTTCCTTCACAGCTAAACTTCTCTAAAGAGTTACTTAGATATCTCCATTTCCTCACCTCTCATCTGTGCTTTAACTCACTACAGTCTAACTTCTGCCTCTAACTCGGTTGTCTGCTCAGATAAAGGTCACTTCCATATTGTCTGCTCAGATAAAGGTCACTTCCAGTGACTTCCATATTGGCAAATCTTTTCTCTCCTTATCTTCCTTGACCTCTCTGCAGTACTTGACATTGTCCGTGGCCCTTGCATTGAAGTGGTCTTCTTCCTTATCTGCCATGAGTCTTCTCTCCTGCGATGTAACTTTTAACTCTCAGGTTGTTTTCTTCTGTAGCTCACCACTAAGGGATCAGCCTGCCTCATGACATGCACTAATTTATTAAACACGTATTTTGTGCCTGGTCCATTAGCTATGTAATTATAAATATTTTTTGAGGTAGGCACTATTATTATCCATGCTGTACAGATTGGAAAATTGAGGCTAAAAGAGGTTATGTAACTTGCTTAAGAGAATGCATCTTGTCAGACCTGGAGTCAGGACTTGAATCCAGAGTCTGCTTTGTACTATTTCAACTAAACTTCTTAATGAAGTCTAATATACAAATAGAAAAATGAATAGCTTGATAAACTTTCACAAAGTGAACACACATCTCTGTAACCAGAAAACAGATCAAGAAACAGAATGTTCCTAGCACCCCCAAATCCCCCTCATATCATCACCACACCCCCCACAGGGGATAACCAATATCTAGACTTCTAACACCATAGATATTTTACTTGTTTTTCAACTTCATATAAATGGATAATGGAATCATACAGGATATGTGTAAGACTCATTCATTAAGTTGTGTGTGTGAAAAACTCATTCATTGTTATTACATGATTACCTTTTAGTACTTTATTGTGTAGATACACCACTATTTGACCATCTGCTCTTGAATGGACTTTGGGGTTGCTTCTAATATTTTTTTTCTATAACAAATAGTGATGCTATGAAAATTCTTGTATACATCTTTCGATGGACAATATGTGCATTTCTGTTGGCTATAAACCAAGGAGTAGAGTCACAGGTCATGGGGCATGCTTATGTTGGTTTTCATAGACACTGACAAATGATTTTCCTAACTGATTTTATCTTAACGATTGACTACTTCATATCCTATATGCTCAAAATAAGCCCATTATCTTCCCAGTAGAATAGAAAGGTTTTCTTTGTTTATTGATCATATCCCTTACATGTACCCTTCATGCAGGATTTATATATGTATGAAGGATACTTTTGTCTGTTCCAAGATCCACATTTATTATTATATTGGTACAATTTTTGTCTCCTTTATTGACCCCAAAAATGGAATCTTGGTCTGAGTAAACTTCTTTTCAGATGTGCTTTGTTCTTATTTTTCTCTTTATCCAAAAACCATGCGCGCATCAACTAGAAGTCACTACATTGTTATGTTGCGCCAAATGTGGCTGCCTTTCATTTGCCCATGCTTAAACACTGTTCATGGACATGGTAGTCAAAGATATCATAGTCACATCCTTTACTTAAACATTTTCCCTGTTAAGGGGAGGGCGTGGATTTTGCTTCAGTTAGTGCCACAGCAAGCAGTTATTATTGCACAGTGCTCTAATTGTTATTCCGGCTTGGACCAGCTGAATCAAACCCTAGAAATTCATGTGTGATGGAAAACATACTGCTAACCCAATGGTTTTCTGTAAAGGAAGCCCATTGTGAGCACTAATTTTCACTGTACACTTTTGAATAAAGCCTCTTCATTCTTTGAGAGATTCCTCTATCCCACAGATGTGCATAAGTTAAAGCCTGGCGTTACCCAGTTGAAATGTTATGTGAACATATGCAAGCAGAAATGCCCCAAATAATATCCTCATGTGTTTGGCTGACATATTTAGTTTCTCTTGTTTGCCTCACTCATATGCTCTGGCTGTCTCTTCTACCCATTTTATCAAGTGAGGACTGCACTTGTTGAGTTCATCTTCTTTCATGGGATAAATAAGTAGATACATAGATAGGTACATAATATATTTTTTATAGAAGTATATTTGATATATAACATTGTGTAAATTTATGGTGTACATGTTGATTTGATACATTTACACATTGTAATATGATTGCCATTGCAGTGATAGTTAGCACCTCTATCACATTACATAATTATCATTTCTCTTTGTGGTGGAAATAGTTAAGATCTAGTCCTTTTGTAAGTTTGATGATTATCATTCAATATTATTGTCTATATTCGCTAATCTGTACGTTAGATCTCTAGGACTTATTTTTTATTCAAATCTTTATTGTTTTTAAAAAACACATCATTGTCACAAATACATATATACACTTACATGCACATATATATCTAGGAAGGAACATAAATATGACAAACTTTATCATTAAACAGATTTGAAAAAGTTTTCTTAAAATGTTATTGTGTACTGTATAAACCTTAAATAAGAAAAATAGGATGTAAGATAATTATGCCCTTCATTTTCATTCTCATTACTGGTTACATTTTTCTGTTTATTTGTTTGTAGGACTTACTTAATAGATATGTAATATTAAGTAGTTTCTCAGTACTTTAGAAATGTGTAGTTTGTGATCTT
The DNA here is from genome assembly GCF_003676395.1 of Aethalodelphis obliquidens. NCBI lineage: Eukaryota > Metazoa > Chordata > Mammalia > Artiodactyla > Delphinidae > Aethalodelphis > Aethalodelphis obliquidens. The sequence goes on from NW_020837952.1 coordinate 26,520,559, forward strand.
TAAACACGTTGGAAAAAATAATCTTTTCTTGAGAATGAATGCTTTAACTTAGTATAGAGGCATTGTGATTTAATACAGTGCAGCCAACATCCACAGTTCCATGCATTATTTTTCTATATAAATGATGAGGAAAAATATGTCTTTAGAAGTAAAGGCACTTTTCACCTTTTAAAACTAAGCTTAATATTCACATTTACTGTGATTCCACAAACTGGTAGGAAGTAAGAAATCATGAATTGATTTAATGTTTGACTGATTACTTTTTTAAATGCTAAAATACTGGCTTAAGGCAGCCATACTGGCAAAAAAAGCAAGAGTTATGCATTGACTATGTTTGTTTTAATCTAGAATGAATTGCTTGTGTCTGATGATCAGTCCCATGAAGTTTGCCCTTTTCCTTTTGCATGATGTGACAAGTGTCTAATATTACCTGTGTTCTGAGGAGTGAGTAAATAGCAAATAAAAGGAATCTTTTTTTCTGCCACTGAATTGTTCAGTTATGGTAAAACTGTAATTTTTATTCCCTCTCCTCTTTTCCATAAGTTATTTGAAAATCTTTAGTATCTCTCTCCACTATTGTCCTAGACAAGACTAGACTGTTTAGAAGAGCTTTTTAGCTCTATTCATAGGGCAAGGTTTTCTTCTTTTTATATTTCAATCTTCCTGACAGGGCAAAATCTGTTTCACATTGGTAGTTGGTACAGTTAAAACGTCACTTGGATATCCATAGAATCAGGCCAGTGTTTAAAGATCCTGACTCAGTCTTTTTATTGTTGTGTCTTTATGTTCAGGTAACTTAAATCTATCAGATTCCTCATTGATAAAATAGTAACTGTAATAATGGCTCATATTGATTAACCCAGGCACTAGTCTACATACTTTATATACATTAACACTTAATATTTATAATAATTCTTTCTGCTAGGTAACATTATATTATGATTCCTGATTTACAGATAAAGGGAAGATACTATTATTATTCCAGTTTTACCAGAAAGAGAAATTGAGGCCTAGCGAAAATGACATTAAGTTACTTTCCCAAGGAACACAGGTAGTAAATGACAGAGCTAGAAGCTGAACTGGACTATATACTATATTGTCTCTTACGTGCCAGGGCAGGTTGTGAGAATTAACTATTTAATTCTAGTGAAAACACATCACCATGAACTCTACCTAATATTTACTCAATAAATGGTGATTATTGTTATTTTCATTGAGACAGCAGGGAAGAAAGAAGACGTAGCAGTGAGAATGGGAGGTAAGGTGTCTGTCATTTTCCCTTGGATCTCCCCTACCTGGAACAGTGCTTTGCAATGAATGAGTGAATGCATAATGAGTGATCTTAGGGCAAGATTAAATTGGACAGGATTGACAGAAACCTTACATAAGGGTACAAAGTGGTCTAAGTGTATCATGAATGACGTTATTCAACTAATGGTCCTTATAGTTTGTGTCTGTAGTCATAATAAAGCTGAGAAAGGGATGTAGGAACAGAGAAATGAAAAGAGGCTTTAAGAAAAAGTCCTAAAGATGTTAATGTTATAATAATTTCATCAATTTGTTTTATTAACTGTAATGTGCTTACTAGCAAAAAGAAAGAAAGAAAGAAAAAGAAAAGAAAAAGAAAAAACAACCCTGCAATAAAATGTCAATTTGTTGTAAATTTGTCATAACTGAAAAGAAAGGATGAACATTCTGTGATTTACTGGAATTAAAAATAACGATTATTCAACCTTTAGGAAATTTTGTGAACGCTATTTCAAATTACTTTTTTGAATGAATACCAAATATAATTTTAATGTAAAATTTTTGTCAATTTATGTCTCTGTGAGGAGAAGGAGCAAATTCACTCCTTTGCAGTTATATATTCACCCAAATATTTCTAAGAACAATGGTGATGTTTTGTTATCCTTAGCTTATGATACTCAAATACCTTATTTAATTTAAGAATGTAATTTATTTTTAATAGGTCAGGATAACAATTCAGCTTTTATAAATGTATATAGATCAGTAAAAAAGAAATCATTGAACCATTGAAAAAGAGATAATTTATTTGTGCTTTTCTTGTATCATATGTGTTAATCATCTGTAAGTCTGTCTTACTAAGGATAAAAAGGTAAGGTTTCAGCATTAATATAAGCTATCTCCATATTAAATCTCTTATAACCCTGCAGTGGTTAAAGCTTTCAATTCTTGAGGATTAGACACACTGTATTAAGTTTGGCTAATATTACTTTTGGCTGAGAAAACAGGTTATTAGTTTTGCCAAACTGTATCTTTTTGGATTGCCTTTAACATTTTGTTTTTAAAAATATAAACAGTGCTTAATTCTAAGCAAGAACAAATTAAGAAAAATATGTAACTGTGTGCTCATTATAATTACTAATTTTTACATGATGGGAGAGAACACCATCAAAAGTCAAATTTGCTTAAATAATTATAATTGCAGGAGACAGATTCTACTTGACAAATTTCTGCTTTCATTATACCTCTAAGGAATGAGGAAAGCAGGCATTCTTCCTGTTTGCTTTATTTGTTTCCACCATGGCTAAAAATACACAAATTTGACTTTGTTATAAGCAATTATAACATTGTAAAGCACACCATTGTAAAGCAATTATACTCCAATAAAGATGTTAAAAAAATACACACATTTGTATGCACATGGAAAAATGCATGTTTGACACTCAATGTGATATATATGCTGTGAATACATCATATGTGTATTTTGATGTCAGAGTCACTAAAACATCAGGAAGAAAATATTAGAATCAATAAAACTTAAGTTTTTATTTTCTTGGAGACAAATTAACCACTCTTACTTTTAAATATCCTCAAACATAAATTAAATATTCTAATGCAGTAGTTTTCAGTTAAATAATTACCAACATTTGTATGTTTATTATATGCCGGGTACTTTAAAGCACTTTCCATATTTTAATTCATTTAATCCTCATCACAGACCTATGGGGTAGTTATTTATTATCCTCATTTTAAGATGAGAAAATTGATTCACAGAGAAGTTAAGTAGTTTTTCCAAGGCCACACAACTAGTAAACAATTAGTTAATAAAACATTTGCAAAACCTTTTTTGTGCCAGGCACTATCCTAAGCACTAGGGTACAGAAGTGAATAAAACAGAAGACAATAAAGAGTATTGAGGGTTTGCAATTTTTGATAGGGTAGTTGGGAGAATTTTCATTGGACGGGTGAAAATTTACTTGGGTAAAGATTTGAAGGAATTAAGGAAAAAAAATTTTTTTTGCCATGTGAAATTAAAGAAAATTTCTAGGTATGGAGCCCTATATAAAAATACTGTTTGGAGATGAATCAGCTTGAGTTGATGATTAGATATAAAATATTTATATCAACTGCAGTGTTTGTACTGGCTATTTTCTTTTTACCCCTCCAGATCCATTGTCTACTATTCTCCAGTCTCCTCTGTGCCCTAGGAGCTTGAGAGTGTATACTTTAGTGTCCTTGTCCTTTGGCTTCTGGTTTGGTTTGGCCAATGGGAGCCTTAGCAAGAGCAGAAAGGAGGGAGGAGAGAGAGGTCAGGTATTTATTGCCTTGTGGCTTCCCTGAGGGGTCTCCACGGGCTGGGTGCTTCCCTCTACCCCAGGTTGTGACCTCCATCAGGTATCTCCCTCCACAAGACCCTATCCTTTTGCCTCTGATAACTGCTCCTTCCCCACACTTTCTGGCTTAAGATGGTAAACATGTCCTCCTGTTATTAGCTATAGGTACCATGCCATCCCTTGTGCTTTCCCTGGACCCCATCCACTCCTTTGGAAAGGGTCCCTTTATTAAACTCTCTCTAAAGATTGCCTAATTTGAGTGTGCTCTCCTCTCCCTGATGTGGTCCTGACGGACAGTCACCACATTAGCTGCATGTATGGCACTCCAAATCTTCTCTGTAAGGATTCTGAATTTGCTTGTCACCATAAATTCCTCCAACTAATGAACCTGAGTACAAATGTATATTTATTAGATATCTAATGCACTCAATGCTTGCATTTTCCCTCCATTCAGTCCCATCTTTTACTAAAGTATTTATAATTGACTCTGAAATCCCTTTAACTTTTAATCTTCTTTATCTTCAGAATGTTTTGGGCTCAACATCCCAGGGCACTATAGATGGACATTGTTGAAGTAAGGAAGTGCTCAAACAAGTGGTCATTTAAAAAATAAGTAGTGGGCTTCCCTGGTGGTGCAGTGTTTGAGAGTCTACCTGCTGATGCAGGGGACACGGGTTCTTGCCCCGGTCTGGGAAGATCCCCCATGCCGCGGCGCAGCTGGGCCCGTGAGCCATGGCCGCTGAGCCTGCGCGTCCGGAGCCTGTGCTCCGCAATGGGGGAGACCACAACAGTGAGAGGCCCGCATACTGGAAAAAAAAAAAAAAAAAAAAAATTAGTACTTTTATTTTCAGGGAGCAATTTTAGGAAATGCTAGGAAGTTGGAGACAAATTATTCCTGAAAAGTAAGACTAATGGACTTTTTATAGAATAATCAAACGTGTTGTTTTACCTTAAATACCATTAAAAGGTAAAATTGTGGGAGAGTAATTTTTCATATTTGAATAACTTCAGGGGAATCATAGATTATAAATGATAAATAAATTACAGAGGCTGTATAATTCAGTAGCTAAGCATGTGGGCTCTGTAGAATGCCTGGGATTGAATGCCCCACTCTTCCGCTTACTTGCTGTATGATCTTGAGCAGCTTTCTTATTTTTGCTCTACCTCAGTTTCTTCATCTGTGCAGTGGGGTTAACTTACCTCAAAGGATTGTTGTGTTGAACAAACAAGTTAATACATGAAAAGTAATTAGAATGGTGCTTGGCATATAATAAACACTATGAGTGTTAACTATTATTATTATCATAGAGAATGCTGGATATTTTCAGCATTTTATAGAAAAGTCTGAGTGGGAAAAATACGTTTGAAAAAGACATTTTTTTAAAAAAATAACTTGCTAGGATTTTTTTTTTTGGCTGCATTGGGTCTTCACTGTGGGCTCTTCATTGCGGTGCATGGGCTTCTCTAGTTGCGGCGCGTGGGCTCTAGAGCGCGCAGGCTCAGTGGTTGCGGCACACGGGGGTATGTGGGATCTTAGTTCCCTGACCAGGGATCGAACCCCGGGCCCCCTGCATTGGGGGCACGGATCTTAACCACTGGACCACCAGAGAAGTGCCTGAAAAAGACATTTTAAAGTTAATACAAGTGAAATAATAAAAAGATAAATAGATACAGAAATTAGAAAGCTTTATAACAGCATTTCAAAGTATATTCTAAGGACTGCCTGGTGTTGACAATTTATTTTTATTATATTAATTAAATGTGTCTAAACATTAAGCTTTATTTAAACTCTCAATGCTTATGGTTCTTAAATGACAGTAAAACTAACACACATGCCCAAAACTACAAAACCAATAAAATGTAAATTAGTGACGTTAATTTAATGTGTTTTGCTGAAAGGAAATTGTCACTTGTTATGTGAATACTGACTATTAAAGGATAGGATCTTTTGAGCTTGGTATGCCTGTAATATGTTTTATGATGACTCAGTTTTGCCACCATGTTTTACAAGTTGGACTATAAAGAAATCTTTGTACAGCCTGCCATGATATCACTTGGTCTTCACTTGGCACAGATTGATCATTTAGGTATTAAGTTAATCTCTGTTCTTTTTTCATTAAATAGTAACAATTAAAGCAGTACTCTTTGTTGATAATGTAGTCATAAATATAAGCACAAACACAGGCAGTTAAGTTGAGTGGCAGTATTGAGTTTATAAGATCATTCACATGTTCCACACCTCTTTTTAATTGTGCTATTTTAACATCAAACTAAAAATGTGGCATTAAAGAAAAAATCCACAGAGCTCTTTCAGACCCTTGAAAAAACTCCCAAGGATCAATTTGAAAAGCAATGATTTATAGGATTTTTCCCTCAGAGACTATAGATGTTCTTTAAACTCTTTTTATAAAAATTTATGAAAACATCTGACAGCGGTTAAGGTATAAGGGAGCAGGGAAAGAATGCATACTTTGAAGGAAAAAAAAATGTGTGAAACAGATTTCCTGGAAAAAATGTTGCTGGCTAGGGACACATTACAGCTAATGTGATTTTCTAAATGATTACAAATACACTAATATAATATTATGGTAGTTTCAAAAGGAGGTACTAGATATTTCAAGGTAGCACAGGCTCCATAATTCTTAAAGATTTTAAAAACTTGTTAAGGTTCTGATCCCTATTACTGCATTTCTAGAGTAAACCAAGAGTAAACAAATATACTAAAATGAATCTTTAGTACTCTCTCTGAAACACTGAGTAAGATATTAAAGTCTTGATTTTCTATTAGGATCGTTGTAGACTTTATTTGTCTAAGCAGGAAAAAAGAAAAATAAAAATTGGGTCAGAAAATTAGACTTCTAACTAATATTTTTAGTTTATTGCTAGATTGATATTACCACTGAGAGAAATATTCCTGATAAGATCCAATAAAAAAAATCAACACACAACAAAAAGCAGCAACAATTTCAATATCATTATCGACAAGCAAGCATTACTAACTAGCAGCAACTAACATTTATTGATTTGTCACCAAATAACAGGCACCAAGCTAAAGGCATTGCCTGGATTTTCTCATTTAATCCACACAATTACCCTGTGATTATGTTCTATTATTATCCCATTTTGCAGATAAAGAAGTAGAGTAGCTTGCCTGAGGTCACATGGTCAGTGAATGACTGAGCTGGAATTTGAATCCCTGCAATCTGAGCCTGTACTTATGACTCTAGGCTGAGAAGCTTTCTAAAATAGTTCACTGGTCAGACCAATATGGGCACGTAAAAATATTTTTCTATCCCCTTAGTGACCCCCTTCTCAATTTGCATTTTTTACATGGTTAGTAGCTTAAATAAGGCCTCCATATATTACTTCTTAGATTGAAGTACTGAAAACATCATTGCCAGTGAAGTATATAAAATGGTATTCATTCCTCCTATTTACTACATTTGCAGTAATTGAGAATACTAACTCTTAATAAAAGAGAACTACTACATAAATTTGACAAGTCAGAGTTACACAGAGAATTAAATGAAGCAACTATTTTTTAATAAATCTATTCTACCATTTTGTTAAAATTTTACATTTTTTGAACATTAACTTTGGACACAATGAACTATTAGCTATTTGGTGAACTATCCCTTTGCCTGAACATTAACCAGAAGCACTGCAATGTTGGATGCCAAAAGCAAACCTGGAATGCATATATATCACACAGTCTAACAAAGAATTCTCAAGGTCAACCAAACAACTAAATAAGGCATTGAAAGCACTGAATATAGTATATCAACAAAGTAATTTTGAATTGTCTCAGAATTCAGGGATGGAAATAAACAAGTAGGACATCATGTCCATTCTTTGCTGGTGAGTGTGTGTTTTTAAACAAATGAAATGGTAAGAAAGAAAAATCAAACCAAACCAAAGCACTCTATGTTCTTAGTTAGGGTCTTTTTTTTTTTTTTTTTTAAACCTATGTGTTAACTTTTGAAGGTGATGGAATAGAAAGGAGGGCAAGACATGACTGTCATATTAAAAGTGTTATATATTTTTTTCTGTTTATAAAAGTAAACTCTGATCCTATACAAAAGTATAGATTTATGGTCTTTTCCCAGGGCTATATTGACTCTCTCATCCTCTCTCTTAATATAGTCCAAAGGGAACTGGGTCATCCGGACCTTCTACCAGACATCTTCATGGTTCACTACATTGACAACATCAAGCTAATTCAGTTAGATGAGCACACTGATTAGACTGGGTGAGTCAAAAGTGGCAAGTGGACTGGAGGCCTTAGTAAGACTCATGCATTCAGGAGGGTGGGAGGTAAAAAGATTCAGGGGACTTCCACATCACTGAAATTGTTAGAGGCCTAATGGTCAGGGTCAGGCTGGGACATCCCCTCCAAAGTAAAGGACAAATGATTATATCTGCACCTCCTACCACTAAGAAGACAATCCAATTCCTGGTTGACTTCTCTGGGTTCTGTAAGCACCATTAGAGTGAGCACACAGGAAAGGTCAAATATAATGGAAGGTGCTTATTATTTTTTCCTGTGAGGGAGAAGGTTGACACACCATCATATTTTCTTTCTATAAAAATAAATTATATATTATCTACATGTTATTTATTCTTGTGGGAGAGACAACAAACAAGGAAATTAATACATTATTTGTTTCCTTGATTACTATCTGTTCTTCCCATTAGACTATAAGCTCCTTGAAAGTGGGGACTGTATCTCAGCATCTAAAATTATGGCCAGCACATAGCAGTCTCTCAGACAATATATGTGATTCAATGAATGAATATATGTAGAATATAATTATAGTAAATATATACTCATAAGTATATAAATATATAATATATAATGTATATGTGTAACACATAAACGCATACATAAGTGTGAAAGGCATATATCTCTTTGTTTTCTGTAGATTTATGTCCTTCTTTACTCTCTCATTGGTACCTGAGAGTACCCCTGGTTTAGAAACAAACTCAAAGAAGCTTATAGCCTAAGTATGAGACAGAAAGATTTTGCCAGTCGCGTACAGAACCATTATTTTCACCTCCAAAAATTAGACATGAGGTGGGGGGAAGGGACCAGAGGCCTGTAGATGCAACTGGAGAAAGGAGGGTGTGAAGGGAGTGGAGTTAGAAGGAGAGTGGAGTTAGAAGGAGAAGGAGTTCCCGGGGCTGGTGAGGACCAAGGAATAGAGTGCATCTTTTCTGAAGTATGGATCACCTGTGGATAGCCTGCTGTCCAACAGTCCTGAAAGCCCCCTGAGAGAGGATGGGGATGTAGATGCATGTGAAGGGAGAACGCTCCTCCTTGTTCAGGTTGAAAGTGGACAGAACCCAGGCAATGGCAGGCACACAGCCACTGTTAATAAACACAACCATCTACCTAGAGCTCCTGCCATGTTCCAGGACTGTGGAACATTAGCTTAATAATCATTACAGTAACTCTATTTTGCAGACATTAAAAAAAAGGAGGATCAGGTCAATTATGTAATTAACACAAGGTCACAAAGCCAGCCAGAACTATGTTTTGAATTAAAACTCAGCTGTCTTAATTCCAAAATTAGGTTCTTAACACAACACAGCATGCTACCTCATTGGGCTTTTGGTTCTGGTTTTTTGGGTGGTGCTTTCTTTCTCTACTTGGACAGGAACAGTTTCTGTGGAAATGTGGCTGTGACAGTGGATAGCAGTCCAAATCTCAGGGTTCAAAGGGTGAGCTCTTCTCTGACCTGAGCTGGCCTTGATCTCTAAGTGCCTATTCTAGTGGAAAAGGAGTAGGGGTTTCCTGGAGGTAAGGAACCTGCATTTATTGGTTGCCTATTATTTATTGTGCTATGTTCCTTATCTTCTTTCTCACAGGAAGTCTGTGAGCTGGATGGTATTATCATTATTTTGAGGAGAGGGGTGGAAAAATGAGACTCAGGAAGGTGATTTATTTGTCTAACATTTACTAGTAGCTAGTAAATAGAGGAGTTGAAAGTCAAGCATGGGTCTGTCTGACTCAAGAATCATGCAGTGGTAATAACTGTGGTCAGCTGTTCTGGTTCTGGCAGGTCTGTTCAGTTTGAAGCACATCTCAGCCAGTGGTGGCGGGACCAGGACTGTGTTTGGTCACATGCCCATAGACTAAGCAACATATTTCTCACATTCAGTTACTCCTGTTTTTCAAATGTATATGGCTGATTTTATGATTAATGAGAGATAAACTTCTTTCTTTTATAAATTCAGAGTTCCCTTTTGTTGTTATATAGCAACAGATTGAAAGAGTATACTCATGGGTTGAAGGCAGAATTGTGAAATGGTTAAGAGCCCAGGTTCTGGAGATAGAATCCTTGGCATTTAAATCCTGACTTTGCTACTTACTCTCTAGGTTGGTGACACTGGGCAAGTTATTTCATTTCTTTAAAGCTCAGTGTCTTTAACTGTAAAAGAAAGATATCATTGATTTCGTAAGATGTTGTGAGCCTTAAATGAGTTGATCTATGCTAGTTGCTTAGACAGCACTTTGCTCAGAATAAGCACTTAAGTTTTCTTTATTATTATATCTGATCTTCTACAGGGACTTTAAGAAAGTTATTGATTTTAAGAGGGAAAATACTTGGAATGGGTAAGAACCTCTGCATTAGAATCCAACTTCATCCCTTAGGAGCTATGACTTAGAAAGTCACTTAAACTTTCTCTTATCAATTTTCCTATAGGGTGGTTTTAATGAATAAAATGAGATTGTGCACTAAACACAGTGTTTATATAGGACTATATATATATATTTATATATAGCACTAAACACAGTGTTTGAAAAATTGTTAGGGCTCACTATGTGATAAGGATGAGAAACATGATTATTATGATTTAATCATTAGCCATAATAGAAAATTTACTTGGATGAAATCACTTTTCAAAAATATTCATCCAAGGAAATGTGTGACAGAATGAAGACAGCAAACCCCAATTCTTCAGCAAGTTTTATGAGCCTGTCTCTGTGCTAGACAATATTATACAGTAAAAAATGATGAGGTCCCTGACTGAAAGGAGCTTACCATCTAATTTGGGATATGAGTCACCCACAAATGGGATAATGTTTGTAAAGCTCTCAGTACCTTGTCTGTCACAGAGTAGGCACTCAGTCACTGAGAGCGGATACTATTATTAGGTTATTATTTATCAAAAAGTACATAACAAAGAGCTAACCAATATAATACCAACAATTAGAGTCTAAGGTTTTGTATAGTAAGGGGCTGACTAGGGAAACAGTATGCAGACTCCTTAAAAAAATTAAGAACAGAACTACCATGTGATCCAGCTGTCCCACCTCTGGGTACTTTATCCAAAGAATACGAAAACAGTAATCTGAAAAGGTATACGTCTCACTATGTTCATCACAGCATTATTTACAATAGCCAAGATATGGAAACAACCTAAGTGCCCTTCAAGGGATGAATGGATAAAGAAGATGTCGTATATATATATATACAATGGAGATACTACTCAGACATAGAAAAAAGATGAAATCTTGCCATTTGTGACAACATGGATGGAACTTGAGGGTATTATACTAAGTGAAATAAGTCAGAGAAAGACAAATACCATATGATTTCACTCATATGTGGAATATAAAAAACAAAAATAAATGAACAAACCAAACCAAACAAAACTGAACATGTAGATATGGGGAACAGAGTAGTGGCTTCAGAGGGTAAAGAGTGGGCAGGACTGGGAGGGTGAAATGGGTAAATTGGATCAACTGTATAATTGTTGAACAGAAACTAAATTTTTGGTGATGAACACACAGTACTGTGTACAGAAGTAGAAATACAATATTATACACAAGAACCTTATATAATGTTATAAACCAATGCTACCTCAATAAAAAATAAATTAAAAAAAACCCAAACAGGATGAAACAACCAACATCCTCACCAAGGACCAACAAGTAGATATCAATTCCATGGTAGATAGTATTATGTAATCTGTTAAAAAATTTATATATAAAATATAAAATCAAAAATATAAAATAAAGTAGAATGTTAAAAAAAAAAGACACCTTATTACCAAACCAGGTCCATTTGGCCAACAAGTCTCAGATCCGCCTCCCTGAAGGTGAGAGAGTAGGATTTTTATGGGATAAGCTGGGTGGACCTAGGCGTGGGGAATGGTGATTGAAGGTAGGAAAAAGGTGAGGTAATCGGTCTTCTGCGCAGGCACAACTGGGTTACATGTTTCTGCATATTTTAAATCGGAGGCACTTAGCACAATTGGAGGGTGGAGTATTCTGGCCCTCTTGTCAGAAGGCCAGTCATTGGACACCCTTGTAGGCCTGTTCGAGGGTCTCCGGTCCCAACCAGCCCCAGCCAGCTGGCACTGGGCAGGAGCTGACTCTAGGTTCCTGCAAAACAACTGGGCTTTGTGAAGCTGTGAAGGTATGCAGTTAAAGAGAGGGAAAAAGGAAAGAAAGGAAAAAAAAAAAAAAAAGTGAACTTAATCAATGAAGGCAATTTATGAGTAAAGGGGTTTTAACAAGCTGTTTCCTTATCTGGTGTCCTGTAAGACAAGCTCACAAATTTCCATTAGTTATCAGCTTCTGTTAACTCTGTGGGGCACAGTTTCCACCTCATTTAATATATATTGTTGATTCATGAACATTGACCTCACAGCCAATAGCACTATAACTCATATCTGAATGAAGATAATCTAACACGTGTTCTCTCTGTAAGACAACACAGCTTTCTTATGCTTAGGAATACTAGACAGCTTTTCAGCACTGTGCTTGGGGGTCATTTTAAATGGTAAAATCACCAACAGAAACACAAACAGGCAAAAAACAAGGCATTAAATAGATGACAAAAGGGACTCGTTTACAATAGAACAGCTGAAACAACAGGTAGAGCATTGCCTTGTTTGACGATAGCTGGGAACATGCTGCTCTGTATATGTCATAAATGACTGAAAGCACCGCAAGTATTGATTTCAGGGTTACAAGTAAATTTTAGCTAGTACTGTAGGTGAATTTGCAAATACTGAATCTGTGAATAATGTATATTGTGAATTTGGAGAACGGACTTCATAGAAGAGGGGAGTTTTGAGGTAGACTTTGCAGGATGAGCGAATGAAGGTGCGAGAGATGGGGTGGGGAGAGATGCCAGCCTTTTTGGGGTCTAGTTTCAGTTTCCCTCTTAACTTCCTGACCACAGATTGGTTGCCTACTCTAGGATACCATGCTGTCTCCCAGGATGAATCTTGGAGCTTTACAATTTCCTGTTTTTTAAAGAAGCAGTTTAATTATCAAACACAGGGAGGCATCTAATTTACAGAATAAAGTACTGTTAGATGGCTGTCTATATCTAACTTTTTTTGTCTGTGAATGAAAATAGTCTGGAGATTTCACACTTGGGGATGGATATCACTTAAAAACCCTGGGTCCAGCTGCAACTATATCTGCAAATCAGGACAGATTACTGTTACTATTTTGTTGTCATATATCTACATTAGGCAGAGGAGAGATAGAAAACTGTGGTGACCAAGGAGAGCCTTTCAAATCTTATAATGCTTCCCAATACGCAAATTAGTTTGTTGTTTTTATTGTCTTTAAGTGGAAAAAAATGATTTCCTCTTAATCCGTAAGTCAAACATTGATTCTCAAAAGTGATAAAAATAGCATGTAGGTATTAGTCAAAGATTTGCTTTTTCAAGATTTGGCTGAAAACCAAACTAAAGCTTCCATGTGCTCCAGTAAACCCAGTGTTTCTCATAGGTTGCTATTTCTAATCCCTGTTTCCATGGAAATGGACTTTACATCAGCAAAAAGGGGATGAGGTACTGAGTGATTTATACCCTCTGTTTGATATATTAAGTGATTCGCCACTGTTCTTTTCCTTTTCTGTAGAAATTATATAAGGATATTTTTCTTGTAGGGCTCTTAGACCTTCAGGTTAAAGGATCTCTAGAAATATAACCCTTAAGGGATAAAGCCGCAGCTGGTAACTTCCTGATAAAACATGGGGGCGGGGAGCAGGGGGACAGAGGCTGATGTGGTTATACGAGAGGAAACCTAGAAGTCATGGTAGTTGACTGCTCTACTCACAATGCTTTAATGGAAATGGGAGATTTTATGAAGCATTTACAATATATCCTACAACAAGCTAGGATAAAATTATTATTAAAATCAGTAGTTTAAGAATGACTTTTATTTTTTCCTCTGTAGGATAATCCTGCCTTTGATAAATCTAAGAACCCCTGGGGCTCACTCAGTTGGAAGTATCAGTGGTTTGGTTCCAGTCACCTTCCAGAAAGGAAACTGGCAATTCTGACAGGTCTACTTGTGGACCTGTGCTCAGTGGCCATTGTTGCTGTTGCTTCTACATGAATGGGAATAATTCATTAATTAAAACTCAGTTCTCAAAGGGTCAATTACACCTGCCTCCTGCCAATTTCCTTTTTTTCTTGGACTAAATTTCCCTGCTTCCCAAATCTGGCAAGTAGGGATCCCTTGACAGGTTGACACTCTCAAAGTTTAAGAACTCAGGACTTTTAGCTGCCCTATTGGTAGCACTACAGTTAATTTTATTTTATTTAATTAATTAATTTATTTTTAAAAATTTATTTATATATTGATTTTTGGCTGTGTTGAGTCTTCGTTGCTGCACACGGGCTTTCTCTAGTTGTGGTGAGCGGGGGGCTACTCTTTGTTGCAGTGCGCGGGCTTCTCATTGTGGTAGCTTCTCTTGTTGTGGAGCACAGGCTCCAGGCATGTGGGCTTCAGTAGTTGTGGCTCACGGGCTCTAGAGCACAGGCTCAGTAGTTGTGGCGCTTGGGCTTGGTTGCTCGGGGGCATGTGGGATCTTCCCGGACCAGGGCTTAAACCTGTGTCCCCTGCATTGGCAGGCGGATTCTTAACCACTGAGCCACCAGGGAAGCCCTATAGTTAATTTAAAAATATTGTTTATACTAAACTTAGTAGTGAAGTCCCATATAGACTCCTATAGTTGATTTCAACATTAAAAAAAACATGTGGTTTTTCAAACTGCTAGAAAGTGCCTGACTGAATTCACTATGTTAACCTGTGTTCGAGTGTTATGGGAAACTAGTTAACAAGCTCATTATTTTACAGAAGTTAACCTTTTTTTCTTTCTCCTTCAAGCTGGTGTTGGTGAGCCATTCTTACAACTCTAAAATGTTTATGCAAAGGAAGAATGATTCAGTCTGACTGTAGTCATTGTGCTAAGATGAATAAATCCTTTCCTACTTTTGTTTTTCCAGTTCCTCTACTTTCACTTTTTCCCTCTGTGGCTGTTTCCCATTTCAAATGGAGAAAATAATAGTACATAAAAAAAAATTCTTTTCGGTTACCAAGGCAACTTTTTTTTAAACTTTTCTCTCCAGTACGGAAGCTCCTTGACATTCAGTAATTATTCCATTTTCTTTACATAGGAATATATTTCTGTAGCACTAGGTTCAGAGTTGGCACCGATAAAGCATTAAACAAGTGCTTGAAGAAAATTTTATAATTCCTGCATACTTATGAATAAACGTCCAATGAATGGCAAAATGGAAAGTCTCAATTTAAAAAAGTGTCTCTTGCTGTGATTCAAATGTTTTCTTTAAAAGCACTTAAGAAGTTCCTGCAGAATCTCTTGCTCTCTCATTTTAACAAATCCTACTTGCTCCTCCTATGTGAAAGGTTGATGTTTCTACAGGAGTTCAAATAGAATGGTGTGGAACAGGTCAGTACAGGCTGAATGCCTCTAGTTCTTTTTGTGGTGGTAAGTGGGTGGAATACATATCCGGTTTTCTTAACACAGAGAATTCTAAGTACTTTGAATATTTTAGTGTAAGAATTAAGGTAATCACAATGCCTCCCCGTTTTAGAACTCCTTCTCACCACCCCTTCCCAACAATGTTCTCCTTTCTGATGTTCAGGCTCTTGGATGTTCTCCAAAAACAAAAGGCTGAGTAGAGACTGTTTTCACCCCTCTTTTACAGTCTATGCTTTCGTACAATTGCATTATAATTCTGTTTATATAAAAGAAGAAAAATAATTATAGTCTTGGTATAACATATTCATCAGGAGGCCATGTGGAGAGAGAGTGTAAAACGGAATGGTTTTAAAAACTAGTGTCTGATCCTGTATATTTGTTACATCATCTAATCATTATAAGTGTGGAAGCAGTTAAAAAAAAATCGACATCTAATAGATGAAAAAACTGAGTCTCACACTGGTAAAGCAGCTTTCCAAGGGCACAGAGCTAGTTATAAGGGAAACTTGAGGTTGGAGTACATGTTTATCTGAGTCCCATACTGTACATGTAAAGGGGGAACTGTTATACGTAAAATGATGTGGTATTGATGTCTTCAGTGCAGTTTAACAGAAAGTCATTTGGGAAGGGCTCCAAAATTAATCTGCTCCATTTCAAATTTTTTTGTTCTGGAGAAAGGGTATTTGGTCTCCAGGGGACAAACTGAAATCAAGTACAGTTGATGCTTGAACAACGTGGGGGTTAGGGTCACCAACCCCCCATGCATTTGATAAGTCTTGTGTAATTATCATTTACAATATATAATTTGTATACCCCCCTGTATAATTTTGACTCATCCAAAACTTAACTACTAACAGCTTACCGCTGACTGGAAGCCTTACCAATAACATAAACAGTCGATTAATACCTATTATGTGTATCATATACTGTATTCTTACAATAATGTAAGCTAGAGAAAAGAAAATGTTATTAAGAAAATCATAAAGAAGAGAAAATACGTTTAAAATATTGTACTATATTTATTGATTCCATAAATAAAATTGAATCTTGTCTGTTTGCAAGATAAATTGTCTGTCAGTACCTACATCAGTATTATCTTGTATGATACAAAATACCGTGTTATACATATTAATAACACTGGACATCAAAAATGAAAAGAAATGGAATGAAAAGATAATGTGAAAAGGAAATTCATATTTATTTACAGCTGTAACAGACAATTCACGCCTTGATAATGAAGAAGCAGCAATATGATTGCGCTGTGGTAGCCTAGTGTAATTGATTGCGCCATGTACAGCCTGTAGGTGTGTGGGTAAATTTTGGTAAATTTGAACTATTTGTAATAGATTTGTGTATATCTTATGGTAGTAAATGATAAAATAGTATCTATATATATTTTGTGCATTCATGACATATCTTTTTATTCTTTTTTTTGGTATTTTTAGGCTATGTGGTTTGTCTGTGAGTTTATTCAAGTGGCTGCAAATCTCCCCCCAAATTTCCAATATATTTATTGAAAAAAATCTTTATGTAAGTGGACCCATGCAGTTCAAACCTGTGTTGTTCAAGGGTCATCTGTAATGTTCTTAACTTTGCAACACAGCCTTACTGTTCTCTGATGTAACAATGTATCCAAACCAGACTTCTATTAATTCCAGACCTGTGAATCTACTTCAGTTCACAAACTGGCCCACAAACACAGAGGGCAAAGAGAGACCAAAGAAAGAGGTGGGCAACTCCAGATTGGTAGGTGGCAGTTTTAGTAAGCAAGGGAATTTACATATGGGGCTTGTCTTTGTTGGCTGCAAGATAAATGTATCTCTGCATCTGCCCACCAGAATCTTAAAAGTTTATATAGAGGCCTTAACTGGGTTTCGTAACATATTCAGTCCAGATGGTCTCAACACCAGTAGTGTTAGAGGAGGTCATCAAGAAGATGTGACTGCCGATTGACCCATGAGCTGGACCGGGGCAGTTGGAAGCTCCTAATGCCCAACCGTGTCCTTGGAATGTACCTTCCACCCACCATTCCCATAGCCAGAGCTGTGGACAAAATTTCAAGGACACAGCCTTGAGAGAGTAAGTTGTTTGGACCCTCTGAAGCACTTGAATATCCAGATTCAGTAACTTTGTGGTGGGACCAGGATTCTGACTTTTTAAAAAGCTCCCCATGTGACTTGCATAGTTACCCAGATGTTTTCGGGATCAGTGTTTTGTGGCTGACATTAATAATATTCTAAATCCTACATATGACATCATGTCCTGGCAGGAAGGCACCATAAGACAGGATTATTTTATAAACGAAACAGTTCCTACATTAAGTGTGAATGCAATAAATAAATACTTACTGAATGTTTATAATGCCATCCCTTTGATATCATGGTAACTGGCCTCCTTTAAATGGGGCACAAGATAGATATACCTTGTGAAAGCTCAAGGCCAATCTCTGCCCACCAAGAACCGTCACAGCTCCACAGCCCTCCCCTGATCCGGACTCTGTAAGGGGGTGCTCAGAAAAGCCACGAGCATGTAGTTCTTCCATTTCTCAACATTTGCTGCTCACTGGAATCTCCTGGGAGTTCCAACAAATTGATACTTGGGCCCCAGTCATGACCAGTTAAATTCAGATGCCAAGAGAGGCGTATTCTATGCTAATTGTGGCATCGAGCACTTACCTAACTTGGGGAAATTCCTAACTCTGTCAGCTAGTTGGGACCAAGGATACCCTTAATAGTAAAGTGACCACAGTGTCTTAATTCTTCATTGCCTTCCTTATTCCTTCAAGCAAGCAAACCTTGGATCAGGGAGGTGAGAGCAGGGTTGTGGGTGGGGTTGAGGGGAGCTGTCTGGTCAAGCACATCTTAAAGGCAAGGCATTGTTTTAGGTGTCCATGGATTATGTCACACAAAGTCTTTTCTAATAATTGTATATCAAGAATCTTTTAAGAAATCTGGTGAATTCATAAAATTTAAAATTATGAGCAAAGAATGTTAGAAAATAAAGCTAAAATTAAGAAAATACGCTGAGAAAAAAGTTGTGACTAAATCAGAAATTTCCTATCTTAGGGTACAATTTATTTATTTAGAACTATTCTAAGAACATATGCAGTAGAGGTAGCTGTGGGTTTAAAACATCTGTGGAGAGGAAGTCACGTCAAAATAAATTTAATTTTCACTCAGTTATAAAATGCTAGAGGTAAAAGACATCCTGGGGTGGTTCATCCTTCATTTTATTGTTTTTTTTTTTTTTTTTTGCGGTACGCAGGCCTTTCACTGCTGTGGCCTCTCCCGTTGAGGAGCACAGGCTCCGGACGCGCAGGCTCAGTGGCCATGGCTCACGGGCCCAGCTGCTCCGCGGCATGTGGGATCTTCCTGGACCGGGGCACGAACCTGTGTCCCCTGCATCGGCAGGCGGACTCTCAACCAATGCACCACCAGGGAAGCCCCATCCTTCATTTTAAAGAGAAGTCAGGTTACTTGTCTAAGGTCACACAGCTAGCTATTTTGGGAAGGTTTCTCATATACCAGCTAAATTTCTAAAGGAAATGGAAATGGTGATATCAATTCAGAAGGCGTTATTTCAAGACATCCCACAAATTTTATCTTTGCACTGCATATTTTTATTGTTCTTAGTAATCAGATTTTTCTAATTAAGACTTTTTCCATCTGGAGAGTAAAAGTAGTAAAACTATTAATGTTTTTAGCCCAGCCTATAAAAATGTTTGAATATATATCAGGAATTATAAGTATCGTGAAACTTTATTTTAATACAAAAAGTGAAAATTGATAATAACGTTTTCTTTCCTATTCCCCAAATCTTGTCTCTCCTTACCACACCTGCCTTTTTTACCCAGACTTTATGATTCTGGATAAGAAGTGGTAAATTGATATCCCTGGCATGACTGCATTTAAATAACTATTTCTGAAAATGACTTATGGAAAAGTTTACAAAGCACTGGAACTTTGCTGTAAATACATGAGGGTATTGACAATGGAAATCATGACTGGCTTGGTTCCAAAAGGTACTGGGAAAAATAACATTAACCCATTTGCAGATAAAAACATTTCCATCAGAATATGAGCAGACTGTTTTTTGGCTGTGTTCAGAGTTAGTCATAAGACCAAATATCTTATCATATCATTAAAAGTAAAAGAATCATTTCAAGACCCATAATGATGGATGGATGCAAATTTTAACTGCTGGGGTGTATTAATGAAAACATTTGCTGCCTCTGAGGCTGTGGTGTCTTGTCAGTTGTTAGATTCAGATGTCTTCAGTCACTGTCTGTGTGTGGCAAAATTTGCACATGAGCCAATGAAGAAAGATTCTTCAGCTCTTGGCAGCTTCATCTTTTTATGATATCATCATTTCTTCCTGTCTTCTTTTGGGACAGAATGGTCTTTACATTACCAGGAACCACCTCTTGCTGACACCGTTGTGTCTTTATGGTCTTCACAGACTATGTCCAGGGTCCCATGTCATTACACTAGTAATCTGGTTTAGGTTTATTATCCAGTGGATTGGTGACCAGCTTTGTGTTTATTTTATCTCTGCAGAGATTGAATGTCCATCTTCTTTATTTCCCTTTCCTTTATCTTTCCTCTTCTTTTCTCCATATGTTGTTACTAATTCCTTTTCTCTTCTTCTACATATATGTCTTCAGCTGATGCACACTCTCAGATTTTCAAGCAACTGGCACCTATTCTACGGGGTATAAAGATTTTGTAGCAATCTTATGGAAGACACATATGCACATGCATATTCACATGTACAATTCCGACCGCCACTGCCAAACACACAGAATCCTTTTGTCCGTGCCTCACTAGTACTTATTATGTATGATGCTTAGGATTGAGTCAGTCCTTATTTTGTAACTTCTTTGGCTATGTTTGATTTTAATCATTACAGAAGGCAATACAGTAGTGGGCATTAAACTCTTATTTGTAGTTTCTATCATTCTACATAGTGAAAAATAATATGTTTTTGAAGCATTTTGTTTTACTTCAGTGAAATTGCTAAAAATTGTGTTGAATTACCAATTTGACAAATTTATCAAGTGCTTCAATTTACAAATATATGTGTCTTTTAATTATTTATAAATTTTATAGCAATTTATAATGGGTAGGGTGGTTTAATATCTGGCTGATGTTGGCTGGATTTGCGTAAGTGTCTGAGCTCAGAGGACAGCTTGGATGTAGACTGTACAATGTAGACTGTAGAATGACTGTATTAGTTTCCTATTGTTGCCTTAAAAAATTACGTCAAATTTAGTGAAATGTTATGCCTGTAGTTAAAAGAAACTTACCCTTTGTAAATTGCTAATATTTAGACGCTGGCAAATGGACTTTTAAGATTTAGTCATTTAGCTAATTGACTTTCAGTGAACTGGCTTTAGAAAATTTTATTTTTGGCATATTGATGTGCTTTCCTTTCAGATACATTATATCATTTGAACTTTACAGTAATTCTGATTTATTATTCTGCAATAAGTTTGAATACTTTTTCATTTTGTAGTGGCAAGTAGGTGGAGTCATATCCAGTTTTCTTAATACAAATTATTCTAAGCACTATGAATCATATCAGGATGCACACATATTGCCAGTTTGTCCCATAATTGGTGATATGAAATTTGATCTCTTGGCTAAAGTGGCATTTGCTAGGTTTTTCCATTGTTAAGTTACTTTTTCTCCTTGTTGCAAACCGTAGCAATCTACGTGAGAAATGCTATGAGAATATGTAAATATCCTGTTCAACAAACTTCCACCCAATGGTTTTGGCATCCACTGATGATTTTGCTTAAATCAATTATTACCTTGGTGGTTGCACAAAGGTGTTTTTCTTTTTTCTTTTCTTTTTCTTTTGGCTGTGCCGCGCGGCTTGCAGGATCTTAGTTCCCCCACCAGGGATTGAACCCGGGCCCCCAGCAGTGGAAACGTGGAGTCCTACCCACTGGACCACCAGGGAATTCCCACAAAGGTGTTTTTCTAATTCTAGCATTCATTCTACATTTATTAGCTGGCATTTTTCTATAAGGAAGTTCTCTTCCACTCCTCTTTTCTTAGTATTACTTTGGATAAATGAGTTTTTTAAAATAATTCAGCATCATCGTTATTCTCTTTATTTAGCTTTAGGATAGCTCTTGTGTCCTCTGACTTGTCTCTATCAGTCTTTGAGGCTCTCTCTGCTTCATACCATGATAAAATACTCCAGGCTCATCTTGTACTCTTTCTGCCCCAGATCTGGAACCATTAATTTCTTTGAGGAGACTGAGTGTGGAAAGGTGTTTAGAAACCAAAATCTAACACTAAGTATTTTCACTCCTACTAGGCTGTTGCTTCTAGGCCCTCGCAGAGGTCAGAACTAGAAATATATTAAAATTAAAAAATGAGTTCGTATTGATACCTGTATCTTAAATCAATCAAAATAGGGTTCTTCCTTAACGTCTTCCATTCCACACTTGCATTTTCTCTCTCCCTCAGTGAAAACTCTGGTTCCCCAAACATTAATATATTTATTTTATTTATTTGCTTTATTTTGCAATTTTAAGTTCATAGTATTTTATTTGTCTCTGAGTTATGCTGTAAACATGCATTGTGAGAAGTTTTATTTACTATCCTTATTGATCCATATGATTTTTTTTTTTTTTTTTGCGGTACGTGGGCCTCTCCCGTTGCAGAGCACAGGCTCCGGACGCGCAGGTTCAGCAGCCACGGCTCACGGGCCTAGCCGCTCCGTAGCATGTGGGATCTTCCCGGACCGGAGCACGAACCCGTGTCCCCTGCATCGGCAGGCGGACTCTCAACCACTGCGCCACCAGGGAAACCCTCCATATGATTTTTTTAAAAGATGTTTAGACAAATTTGGATTTAAGACTTCATTATTCTGTGGGGACACAGAAAACTATAAAATGTCTTTTCAAGTTTTTAAAGCCTGAGTTGACCCACATCCTTTCAATCCTCATTTCGTTATTGGCCAGAAAAACACCTGATTGGTCACCCCCAATTTCAAGGGATGAGAGAAGTGGAAATCTACTACAGGCCTAGAAGGATAACTGGAATACCACCGATGACAAAAACATCAATCTCAGTGACCAAAAATGCTTATAAAATATACAGCCAATCAAACTTTGTTAAGGCTTTAGCTATTCTCTTAGATTAGTTTTTGCCAAGAAAGCAAAGCCTGAGGCGAAAGCATATGTGAAACTTTTAATTAGGGAATACTGGGAAGCTGGTGTGAGTGAAAAGGAGAATGAGGCAGAGAAGGAGTGAAAGCCAAAGGAGGATATATTCTGAGCTGGCTGTAGTATCACCTGGTATCGAGTGCAACTGATTTCTCACTTTTGAAAGGCCTCCTTACAATAGACCATGTTAAATTACATCCCTGGCTGGTCCATCTTGGGAAGAAGAAATTATCCCTCAGTTCTCATCTTCCGTTGCTCAAAGGATTGCTCCATAAAGTGTTAGCTTCTCTGCACTGTGGGTTTGCATGTGTGTGGTTTGGGCAAGTGGGGCAGTATCTTATGCCTCAGTGGCAACAGGGAAACCCTGGGATAGGAGATGAAAGATTATTCATTGGCATGAATGGTCAGATGCTGTTGCGTAAAACTATTGGAATTCATATAGAGTTGGTCGTCAAAGTGAAGGCTCAGGTGGACCAATTGGACAGGGACCTCAAAGACAAATGGGGCTATGAATATCTGTGGTGAAACATATGAAGTGTCTGACATAATCATTTTTACCTCTGAATCTTAGTTATTGTCTTAATTACTGTCTGTAAAATAGAGGCAATAATAATTATCTGTAGGTGACATGCATATATATATATACACACACACACATATATACATACGCAATAGAACTCATCATGTCTTCTCTAAAACAAGTCCTTTTTCTGACTCTGATTTTTTCATTAATGGCATTTGAATTTTCTTATTTAGGTTTAAGACCTTGGAGTCATCTGTGACTCTGCTTCTTCTTACTATGCAATGACAGTTAAAAGCCTAGTCATGTAGAATCTAACTCCACAATGGCTCTTGAATCTGTTATGTAATTTCCATTTCCAATGTCATTTTAACTCAGGCTGAGCACATTTTGCCTGAAATAGCCACCCGATGTTTTCTGTACTTCCCACCTCTTCTTTCTCTTGTTCGCTCTGAAAACAGCTTGCCAGAATAATCTTCCTAAAGCATCTGATAATGTTTTTTCTTTATACATCAATTGCTTCCAAAATTCTACCAAATTAAATTTAACCTTCTTTCTGTAGGGTATAGAACAATCCACAAATTAATTAAACCTGCCTTATCTACCTGGTTCTGTTTCACTAGTATCCATGTACCCAACTACAACCAAATTAAATTTCTTGGACATACTGTACTTTCTTGATGTTATTCCTTGCTCATATTTCCCTCAATCTTTTTTTTTTTAAAATTGAAGCATAGTTGATTTACAATATTGTGTTAGTTTCAGGTATACAGCAAAATGATTCGGATATATATATATATATATATATATATATATTTATATATAAATAAATATATATATATTCTTTTTCAGATTCTTTTCCATTATAGGTTATTATAAGATACTGAATATAGTTCCCTGTGCTATACAGTAAGTCCTTGTTTATCTATTTTATATATAGTAGTATGTATCTGTTAATCCCTAATTTACATTCCCACCAACAGTGTAGGAGGGTTCCCTTTTCTCCACACCCTCTCCAGCATTTATTTATTTATTTATTTATTTGATTGAGGTGAGGTCTTTATTTATTTATTTATTTTTGGCTGTGTTGGGTCTTCGTTTCTGTGCGCGGGCTTTCTCTAGTTGCGGCGAGCGGGGGCCACTCTTTATCGCGGTGCGCGGGCCTCTGACTGTCGCGGCCTCTCTTGTTGTGGAGCACAGGCTCCAGACGCGCAGATTCAGTAGTTGTGGCGCACGGGTTAAGTTGCTCCGCGGCATGTGGGATCTTCCCAGACCAGGGCTCGAACCCGTGTCCCCTGCATTAGTAGGCAGATTCTCAACCACTGCGCCACCAGGGAAGCCCCCAGCATTTATTATTTGTAGACATTTTGATGATGGCCATTCTGACTGATGCGAGGTGATACCTCTTTGTAGTTCTGGTTTGCATTCCTCTAATAATCAGCGATTTTGAACATCTTTTCATGTGCCTGTTGGCCATCTGTATGTCTTCTTTGGAGAATATTTCCCTCGATCTTGAATGCCCTATGCCCTTTCTACTACTGCTCTTTTTCAAAATATTCACCTTCCTTCAAAGCACATCTTTAAAATTATTTCCTTCAGGAAGACCTGGCAGTATCATCAAGCCTGCTGTTTTTTTTTTTTTTTTCCGCGGTATGTGGGCTTCTCACTGTTGTGGCCTCTCCCGTTGAGGAGCACAGGCTCCGGACACGCAGGCTCAGCGGCCATGGCTCGCGGGCCCAGCCGCTCCGCGGCATGTGGGATCTTCCCGGACCGGGGCACGAACCCGTGTCCCCTGCATCGGCAGGCGGACTCTCAACCACTGCGCCACCAGGGAAGCCCAAGCCTGCTGTTTTTGTCACCACCAGTAACCAATCTCTTGCCTGGGTGTTCTTCATTTCTTATTTGGGCTATTTTTTACCTTCCTTTAAGGACAAGTGTGTATGTGGTGGGGGCAGTGTGTGTGTGTGTGTGTGTGTGTGTGTGTGTGTGTGTGTGTGTGTGTGTGTGTGTGTGTGTGTGTGTGTGTGTGTGTATACATGTGCCTATTGTATTATCTGTACCACACCCTGAGTTGCTGTCTAGTTAAGAGCTTAGCCCAAGGGAGGGAAGAGGTGAACTTGGCAGGCTCAGATGAGGGAAATTGGAGGTGATTATGCTGCAAAGATACCATGTTCTGTAATCCTAGATTGAGCTCCTTGATCATGCAAGTCTATAGAGAGGTCTTTCTCAGCTGCCACCAGGCTATGAAGCATGATTGAGTCAGATTGATGCTGACCAATTTTGCAAAGACAGTAAACTATGTATCTGCTGTTTGGGATAATCTGGCAGGACTGGGAAAGGGTCAGAATAAATGTCTTCTTTCTCCTGATGGCTTAGGAAGGTGAAGGGGACATTGAATCTCATGAGCCAAAAATGTTTAATTATAAACAAACCCTAAATTCAGATTTACAAAATGTAGTAAACAGTAACTCAACCAATAAATCTCTACCACAACCCTTTAGAGTGATGTAAAATATTGTTTGACACAGTTTCAAATACTCATATCATTTGCTTTATTTGGGTGGAGTTATTTTTACTAATAACAAAATTGGGGAGAAATGACTTATTGTATATAAGCTAACATTTTGTACTAGTGAGAGTATATTTTGGTAGGAAAAAGATAATGGCTAAAAGTAGTAACCTGGAAAAGTTATTTTTATCAGGCAGATTCTGACTGAGAGAGATCCTAAAACGCTTGTCTTAAGAAGTCTTTAACTTAGATCTGGTTTTTCGGTCATCTTAAGAAAAGGAACAAGATTGCCTCTTGATATTGATATTGGATGTTAAACAAGGTTTTTGGTTTTAAAGTAAATAGAATTTTATTTATTGAGAAGAGGCCTGCTTATAAGGAGGAAGCTGGCTAATTTTGGCCCATTTCCCTGGAATCACAATTTCGTATCTGATGGGAATGTGAGGAGCATGATTGTTTAGACTCCAGAAAAGCCAGTGGGAAGAAGAGAGGAAACAGCATCGAGGGACTGACCTTTTGACTCAGCTGACAGCCAAAGAGTCCAAGATTTTAGAATTACGACTGCAGTGCATCAGGGGCGCATCTTCCTAAGGCAAATGAAATATGATTCTGAGTTTTGTGAAGAATACAGGACTCTCTCCCGACTATCTCTTAAATCTGTTCTCTCCTCGTCATCATTTCTCCACAGGATACATGCAACAGCTTCTTAGCTGGTCCCATTGCCATCAGATTCACCTGGCTTCAGTTCATCCTACAGTTTGCTGCTAGTGTTATAACTGAAATGATAGAGATTGTCTATTTTGCTCACCAAGACAGTACCTGGCAGTAACATAAATAAAAACATTAAAAAAAATAATGAATGAATGCATTTTCCAAAATAACAAATTCACAGATTTGTTCTTGGACTCTGCGGTCCTTAGGCAGTGGTGGTAGAACAAAGGATTATTTGAGGCTAAGGAAAGGAGATGGCCTTTAAAACCCCCAAATCTTTGTTATCCACCCCTGTAGTGGATACTTTTTTTTTTTTTTGCGGTACACGGGCCTCTCACTGTGTGGCCTCTCCCGTTGCGGAGCACAGGCTCCGGATGCGCAGGCTCAGCGGCCATGGCTCACGGGCCCAGCCGCTCCGCGGCATGTGGGGTCTTCCTGGACCGGGGCACGAACCCATGTCCCCTGCATCAACAGGCGGACCCTCAACCACTGTGCCACCAGGGAAGCCCTGTAGTGGATACTTCTGTTCATTCTCCAGATCCTGCCCTCACCACCAAGACCCTCATTCCTTTAAGGGCCGGGAGTGTGGGCTGTTGAGGGTCACAACTGATTCCTTCCCTAAAAAAGTATTTTGGCTGCCCAAGGTTACATCCCATTCCTGGGGCTTATATATTTCCTATGACTAGTTGGTGGGGATAGACAGGGTGAGTGGGAGTGGGGAGTGGGAAGGGCACAAAGGCCCAGTTCCTTGTTTCAATTCAGGTCATACCTGAGGGGCCATTCTGACTTCAGAGAAGTCCGTGGGATGGGTTGAGGCCTCTGTTGCAACTGCATTGCAGTTCAACTTCTCCCTCTGCCCTATACTGCTTCCCTTACTCCGTTACAAGTGTTGTTCTTTAGAATGCTGCCACAATAAACCACGTGTATGTAAATCTTTGGCTTAGGAACCAACTCATGACAACCTTTAAAGCCACCACCAAGTAGACACTTGATCTAAACAAAACCAGAATGATTTCTACGTGTATGAAGCTTTATGGTGGAGACTCCTAGGCCTACTTTTAAACCAGACTGTTGCTCCTTAAGCACTTCCATCAGATATTCTAGAAGAGAAACTCTCGACTTGAACATAGTATAGGTGTTAGATATCTGCAGCAGCCTCCTCATCCTTGGAAACCATCTTATAGAAGTCTCTCATCCCTCCCTACAGGGAAGAATCTATACAACACAGAGTGAGTTCAACGCGTTTAGGTAAGAAAAAAGAATCATTGCAGCAGCTTGAATGATCTTGTTTTGTTTTCTAAACCAAAACCAAGTAAATAGAATAATTGACATGAAAACTCTTTGCTTTGTATCTCGTAAATGGTCTAATATTATGATATCTAGACTAAGGGAACTTAACTGACGTTATAAGGATGATAGTATAATATATATCCATAGTGGGAGGTTCTCTGTGGGTTTATGTGGGACTAGTGACCAATCCTTTTATCCCTCACTAATCTTAAACAGGAACAATTAGTATTGAGTTCCAGTAATTAGAGGTGTGCCTGAGTTGCTGAGGTGTAAGTCTGCAAAAAATGCACAGAGAATATATGGGGTGACACACACTTATAGTTTGTACTTAGTTTCAGAACATGGTTTTATAAACGTAAAAAAGACATAATTGCAAAATCATCATACAGCTAATATAAATAACTCAGGCCAGAAATTCATCTGAGACTCAAATGAGCTTATTTAAGTCATTTTAGATTGATTCAAACAAACAAACAGTTTTCAAAAACAATTCTTTTCTTTTGAGTTGTGTAGGTAGCTAAAAAGAAAAAAAAAGTACTTGAGATCATGTTTAAGATTGATATACAGACACACTTCTACCTTATGAACTTAGTTCTAAGATAACATTCCCACAACAAAGGAGAAAAAATGCACTGTTGCCCAACACTTAAGTGCCTCTGTGTTCCCTCTGCATGGCCATCATGACATACCTTGATAATCAATGGAGGGCAAAAATGATTGTCCTTGTTTATTTCACAGGGCTATGGCAAAGCTAAAATGAGACTAGCAGGCAAAGAGGAGTTTGGAAGTAAGGGACAATACAATGTACATTGCATTGGTAATTTTTAGCACGATTATTTAATGGAAGAGGGCAAAACTTTCCTAGCTGGTCAAGATGTGGCAGTGGAGAAAGAATCCAGATGTAGATTCAGAAGATAATTTCTTTGCATAATCTTTGCTGACTATGTTTATAGAAGTAAATGTCAAGGTAAGCTTGGCAAGGAACAAAAGAGACGTCACATTTCTCCTGTCTCATTCCAGAGATGTTATCCTTTACCTTTCTGAGTATGTACAAGGCTGACATTGGGTTTCTGCTCCTTTATGGGAAACAGTATGCAAACACTCAAATAATAGCAGGACAGTCATTTTTCATATATGCTTTGTTTCCATTTCTATGACTTGGAAAGACCAAGTTTCCAAACGTGGATATCCATGTAGTTGCCCTGCAACTCAAGTCCCTGCTTGCACTCTGGACTTTAAAAGCAATTAGTTTTAGACATGCTCTTGGAAGAGAGTGTAAGCTTTGAATTAAAAACCCTTTTCTCTGTGTCTTGCTTTCACATCAAACAAAACCAAGTTCATTTAGAGAGTAGAAGGGTGTGAATAAGACTTGTCAGTACCTCAGTCTTTTTGTGTTTTAAGTATATTTTCCTATGTTTCTGGAACAGCTTCTATATAATCAACTATTATGTCATAACCTGCCAAGCCAACAGGTGTTAACAGCAAGAAACTGTGCCAGTTGCTTTTAGGATGCATTGACTTTTATGGTTAACAATCTTGACTTATTATACTAGTAGAAAAGACTATTTTACAGTTTCCTTATAGCTTTATAATGAGAGTGGTATGGCCCTTCCTCAGCTTTAATATCTTGGATCATTGTCTCATTTTTTGCTTTTCTTTTACTTCCAAACTTCCTTAAAATATTTTATATTTGTCACCTCTGTTTCCTTCCTATTCATTCTTTGTTTCCTTGTGGTCTGAATTCAGCCCCACTGCTCTCCTAAAATTTTCTTCATAGTCACCAGTAACCTTTTAGGAAACCTACGTAAAGACTTTTTAAAACTGACTCATTTTTTGGACCTTTCTGTAACATTTGCCTTGTTGATTGCCGTCACTGCCTTAAACTCTTCCTTTGTTCTCTTAACTTCTGTAACGTTATATAAAACTGACTCTCAAAACCAGCAGATATTCTCAATTTCTCTAGTTTGGTCATGGCTTAAAACCATAAAGTTATTTTGTACTCATCTCCATCTCTTTTCTACTAAGTCTTATCTGCTTATCTTTTGTAATGTTCTATCTCCTTTTTTCCCCTCCAGATCCCACTGTTATCACCCTTGTCCAAGTTCTGTGTCATGCTTGTTCTTCTTAACTGGCCTCTTTGTATTCAGTTTTTCCTCATTCCAACTGTTACTAAGCTACTGCTAGATTTTTTCCCCCCAAACACTTTTTTTTTGACAAGTCACTGCATCATGCTCTGTGCTTGGAAGTGGCTGGATTCAAGCCAGTTGGGAATGCATCTGTTCTGATGATGTGTTTCCCTTAAAACTAGACAAATACTAACAGTGAAGATGCAGGGAAAACACATCAGTGGTTGTCTTGGACGTAGAAACTGAGGTAGGCCAATTTAGTCTGAAGCTTGGAGTTGGATTGCATAGGATAGAGGTTAGGGCTGTGCAATCAAAGCCAATTTAAAGGGTGAAACGTAGTCTATGCAGAAATGTGTTGAAGAATATTAGGGGCTTTAAACCAGAAAGCACAGGCCAGTCTGAGGACAGATGAGGGTAGATGTTACGGCACGCGTTCAAAGGAAATAGCCAATCAATGGACTAGGTTGAATAAATTTTGGTTCCTACACTACTAGAGATGATGTGGAGATGAAGGGGGAGTGGTCAAACTGAGTTCTATAGTTTCTGCTGTGATTTTTGCTTATGGAGTAAAGTTGTGCTGAATGGCCTTAGGAAGAGTCTAAAGAAAGAGACTAAGGATTTCCTAGGCTGATTTGCTGGAGGGTGATTCTTCCATGAATTCCTTTACATGAACCTATTGTTTTAACCAAATGAATGTAATAATTCTTCCCCAGCCCATTCTCACATCTCTGCCATATTCCCTGTCACGCCATGATCTTCTCTGCTTTCATGAATTCTACCTCTCCTTTAAAATTCACAAGTGTTTTATCTGCTATCAGTTAGTTCTTTCTTCAAAGAAATGAAAGTGAACGATGGCTAACTTAAGCTGTCCCTTCCTCTCCCACCCAAAATGGATGGGGAGTTAGAATTTACTAGAAGAAACCACAGAAGGCTAGATGATAAAGATTGGGACAGCTGGAACGAAGGAAACTGTGGAAGGTCAAGAAGCAGGAGACATAGCAAGCATCTCACAGCAAGAATAGCCTGGTAAGGACTCTATCACTGCCATTGCTGCTGCCATGACCTTGACCTCCAACTATCCGTCATCATTGCATCCCCCTCAGAATTCCAAGACCTGGTATAGAGCATCCAGTTGACGCAGACTAAGTCACATGTCCACTTGTTTGGCCCAGTTTGATCTCTGTTTTCATAGTGTACAGAGAATAGTGGCTCCAACCAAGAGCATACACAGTGGGGGCTTTTCCCCTCAAAAGAGTGAATATTGGTAGGAAAAGGAGGGTCAGTTGCTGGAGAGCACCCAAATGATAAATTCCCACTATCAACTTCCTCCACTAATTGTCCCTACGTAACCCAGCTCAAAGTGACCGCTGCTGCTCCTTAAAGCTTTTTTTTTCCCCTCTGCCACTCATTTGGTGTGTAGTCCTCAACAGTTAATTCCGTTTCTATATATCGTTTTTCTTAAGAAGATGTGAAGACCTTGCGGGCAGAAACCTTATCTTTGTATTCTAGCACTCAAAAAAGGACTCTGCACACAGCATGTACTAAATAATTTTTTAAAGGATGATATTGATCAACTGTTTCATTACCAGTGGATGGTGTCCTATGAGAATCAGCCTCATGTTTTATTTAGTCTAATGTGGGACGAACCAGGAGAGGGCAACTGGCATTAACCTCACGCTTACTGAGTGTTAGGTACTGTGCAGAATACTTTCTCTTGTAATAATAAAGATAACAATAACAGCTGTATTTTATTTAGCTTTATTGTGCCTTGCATGAAATGAAGTGATTTACATACATTATTTCATTTAATCCTCATAACGACCATGTGAGATAGGTCTCATTGTTTTGGCCATTTTACAGATGATGACACTGTTGGTTAGAGAAGTTTTAATTTTCCCAAAGTTTCACAGCAGGTAAGTGTAGAGCTGGAACTCGAAAGTCTTTCAATCTGATTCCAAAGTCCTTTTACTATATTGCATTGCTTAAATTGCAAGAATAAAGTTTGAATGAACATACAATTTCAATAAGCATTTCATCTCTTCCTTCATTAACTATTTTGGTTTCTCAGTATCACTTGGGAACTTGTTTGAAATGCAGTTTCTCAGGCCCCACAACAGACCTACATTCAATAGGTCTTGAAGTACATTCAGTACGTCAGAAACTCTAGAAGTGGGACCCCCAAATCTCTTTTAAACAAAAAAGACCTGGATGATTCTGATATATGTTAAGGCTTGAGAACTGCTAACCTGTCTTCTCTCTCACTGTCTGTCTTTATGTGGCTCTACACCTATATAAGTCATGCTGAACGCCTGTTGTCTATGTATTGTATTGTATTATATGCCATCATTCAAATTATATTTGAATTTTCTCTTATATTTTCCAATTCCTATTTTTAATTTATCCTGTGTATTCTTGGAGGCTGCTCTTGGTGAATGAGGTCTCACATTAAAAATACAAAAATATATGTACAGTGTACTTATGTGAATGCCAGTTACTGTATTTCAGAATAAGCCTCAGGTCTACTTTCCCAGGGTCCTGGACATTTTGTATCTATTGGGAGGGAAGCAGAATGAGAAACAGAACTTAATCCATGCAGGCAAGGTTTATCTCTGCCACATCCTGCCCTTTGCCAGAGGAGCTAAATGTTTTAGTCGTTGATTTTTACATTGCCTTCTCTTCTCCCTTTTGCTGGAGCGTCAGTAAGGATATCAACATACCAATTATGATTCTACATCTCTCAAGCTTGCCTGGGATTCATTGGAAATCTGCCCAGATGCTCAAGATTGGATGATACCTGAGTTAAATGTTCATCTCTTCTCTAAAACATAATGATTGTCTACTGGTCATTTTAGCCATCAGAGGACCAGGTATCTATTCCAAATGAATGAAAGTTTCCTGCCCTGTTCATCTCACCTGTATCAAGCCGATTGAACCTTATGGAGGTGGTTTCAAAGATAATGTTAGGATTTATGAATGTTTTCTCCTATTTTCTTTCTTTTTTAAAATTTATTTATTTGTTTATTTATTTATTTTTGGCTGTGTTGGGTCTTTGTTGCTCCACGTGGGCTTTCTATAGTTGCAGCGAGCAGGGGCTACTCTTCGCTGAGGTGCGCAGGCTTCTCATTGCGGTGGCTTCTCTTGTTGTGAAGCATGGGCTCTAGGTGCGTGGGCTCTAGAGCGCAGGCTCAGTAGTGGCACATGGGCTTAGTTGCTCCAAGGCATGTGGGATCTTCCCAGACCAGGGATCGAACCCGTGTCCCCTGCATTGCTAGGCGGATTCTTAACCACTGTGCCACCAGGGAAGCCCCTCTCCCATTTTCAACAGGGAAATGAGTCAGAAATGGCAAAATGAATAATTACTTTCCCTTTTCTTTATGCATCTCTCCTGTTACATTTATAATAAAAGTGCACTTTATTTGAGTCTAATTCAATTCATTTATTCTGATCTTTGAGTTTAAAATACAAGTAAAGTGACTAAACTAGTTTAAATTGCCTAGATTAGGTTTTAGTTATTTCTTTTTCTTGTATCTTTAAGGAAACACCCTAATGTTTATCACTTGGATCTTGCTTCTGTATTTAAAATTTGCTTAATAAAAAGATTTTCTTTCTTTTTCCTCTGTCTCTCCTCTTCCATCCTCCCTACCTCCTTCCACAGCTTCTGGCTCCACTTTGATTACTAAAAAAGAAAGGAAAAGCCAACAAACATTTGTTGAGCATTTACTCTGTCCCAGGAACTGTACTCACTTCTCAGATTCTTTTTTTAGTCTATTTTATTCATGGTAATCTTTCCTACTCCCACTGGTTCAACCATCATCTTTCTACTGGACTTTCATTCTCTAGACAATGTGTCACCTAGTTCTACTGACTCAGCTTCATAAACCTCCCTTAAATCTATCCTTACCACTCTATCATCACTGACTTACTCATCTTTCAGCCTAAGTATCTAAATGAACTCTTAACTTGTCTCTGTGACCTCATTTTTTCCAGTCTTTAGTGCACGTATATTTTTATCACTATCAAAATAATCTTTCCAACATGCAAACCTAGTTGGTGATTAATTCAGCAAAAATTTATTGCGTGTCTACTGTTTTTCCAGATGCTTTGTGCTGTGAATACTTGTGTGAATATGACCAGGGTTAAAACCTCAAAATGTTTCCTATTTGGCAGAGGAGGCAGATGTATAATTGGACAATTATTACAGAATGTAATAGGTAAAAGGATAAAAGTATATGCACAGTATTAAGGAAATGCTAAGGAAAAGTATGAGCCTTGGGCAGTGAGTGGGCAGAGAGGTTTAGGAAAGACTTTCTGGGCAAAATAATTCCTGAAAGGCACTTTGAAAGATGAAAGAAGATAATTTAGGAGGAAGATGAAGGTCGGGCTGGGCACGGGTGCTAGAGGAAAAGGACATTGTGAACCCAGGGGTAATCTTAAGCAAAGGCAACAAAAAAGAAAGAAATAGATTGATGTTTTCAGAACTAAAGAAATTCTGTTTATTGTTAGTTTAAGCTCCTAATTTGGGGGATAGTATATTATGTAGCAATAGATAACTAATGCAGCAACTGAAGGGCTGTTTACAAAAATAGTACAAAGAAAATCTAAACTGGACTGGTAACTATAGATATGGAGAGAAATATATGGACGTAAGAAACCCAAAGGAATTAAAATCTTTAGGATATGCTGTTGAGTAGTGAGGGTGAGTGAGAAAGGAGAATCAAGGATGACTCTCAGATAAGTTTCAACTCGGCCACGACATGGACATTACTCCCCTGTACTTAAAACCTGTTAATGGTTCCTCATTATTTCTAGTAAAAATATCAAATACCAGCATAGACCTCTCAGACTTCTACAAAATGGCTCTTTTTTTTGGGGGGTACGAGGGCCTCTCACTGTTGTGGTCTCTCCCGTTGCGGAGCACAGACTCCGGATGCGCAGGCTCAGCGGCCATGGCTCACGGGCCCAGCCGCTCCGTGGCATGTGGGATCTTCCCGGACCGGGGCACGAACCCGTGTCCCCTGCATCGGCAGGCGGACTCTCAACCACTGCACCACCAGGGAGGCCCAGGCAGCTCTTTCTTACCTTACCAACTTTATAACCAGTTCCCCCCTCTCACCCCCCACCCCTGCTCATGCTATTGATTTTGGAACATATGCTCTTTTACTTTTCTTTTTTAACTTTGCTTGTGGTGATTCCTCTTCTAGAAATGTCTTTTCTCTTCGACCCAACCTCAACTCTTCACACATACTTCAACCACACAAAGCACTCTTTTAAGAATCCATGTTTCTCTCATCCCTCCACCCAAGTCAAAGTTAAATATTTGATCTTCTGTGTTACTGCAGCATTTTACATTTATCTATATTGTCATATTATATCATAATTATTTATTTACATGTCTACTTTTTCTTCTAGGCTATGGACTTTTCAAAAAATGCTCATTATCTTACTTTTTTTGGTGTAACTGCCTATACTAGCACCTGATGTATAGTAAGTGTTTAATCAATATTTATTCAATATATGAATGAAAGTATATGTTTGAAATCAATGAAATATCATTATATCTCTCCTGAATTTTTAAATTCTTCACTTTATGATACATATTGGAGATGCTTACACATGGAATTTACCTGAAAATTAATGTAGCTTTTACAGAATCTGTGATCACCTGTCCTTGGTCTCTCCACAGCCTAATCATTCAATCAATTTTTAATTGGTTTGTAATTTTTTCTTTATTTTTTGTTACCCAGGGTAAAAATATTTTTCATTTCTGTCATTTCTTCATATCCCAGTAGTCCAAGGAAGATGAGAGGCACATGGAGCATGCCTGGACCCAACTTACAGCTTGGACCTAAACCCAGTCAAGCCCAGGCTAGATCAGTCAACCCCTAGACAATGCACAGACGTGTGATCAAGAAAAAATATTGCTTTTTAGAGCCACTGAATTTCAGTGTTGTTTGTTAAATAGCATTATTACAGCAATAGCTACTGATAAAATCAGTTCCTTTCTTTCTTTCCCTTCCATTCTCAACGCTACCATCCTTTTTCTTTTATTATTCACGTGGAGTATTGCTATAGACCACTGAGAAAAGTCTTCCAACCTTTAGTTTCTTTTCCTCTCAACTCATTTTATGTACCACATCAGATTAATCTTCCTGTTTTAAACCATTCTTCAAATAAAGTCCAGATAAGTAGTCTATCTCCATTTATTGAAATTCTGTCTGCCCTTCAATGTCCATCTCAAATGCCACTTTCTTTAGAGACCTGCTGTCTTCCTCCCAGTTGATGAGCTCTTATTTTTCCTTTGGACTTTATCATCTCCCCAATTCTCCCACGACTCAACCCCTGGTAACCACCATTTTGCTTTCTGTTTCTACAAGTTCGGCTTTTTTAGATTCCACATATGGGTCCTATACAACATTTTTCTTTCTCTGTCTGGCTTATCTCACCAAGCACAATGCCCTCAAGGTCCATCTGTGTTGTCAAAATGGCAGGATTTCCCTTTTTTCTCATGAAGGAAATATGTATATATATGTATGTATATATATATATATAAATGTATATAAATATATATTATACACACACATCTCCTTTATTCATTCGTCTGTCTATATCTCCAACTTCTAAATATTGAAGTTCTCCAGCGTTTAGTCAGTGAAAATACTCTATTGTTTCTTTATTCTACTTAGAACTTTTGATCTTCCAGAATCTATGGATTGATATATTTCATTAGGTTTGGAAAATTATTGGTTATCATCTCTTCAAGTATTGCTTCTGTCCCCTTCTTTTTGTAAATCCAGTTATATATGTTAGACTTCACAGTGCACTCTAGCCCTCTTGCCACATACCTTGATTTTTCTTCTCTGGATTACGTTTTTCTGACCTTTTCCAGTTCCCTATTTTTCTTTTTAGCCTGATATAATTTTCTTTTAAATCCTTCCATGATTTCTTAATCTTGGTAATTATATTTTTAGCTGTTTTCAAATTTGCTGTGATTTCTTTTTATAGTTTTCAGTTGTCAACTTTCCATGAATAAAGTAAACATGGTTGTCTTAAAGTCTAATTATGGAAATTCCAACATCTAGAGCCCCTGTGGATCTCTCTATTGTCTGCTGTTTCTGCCATATCTCCTTGTATACTTTATTATCTTTGATTGTAGATCAGATATTATATTTGAGGTCGGTTGTAGAAATACTTTGAGGCCTACATATATATTATATTCCTCAATATAGACTGATAGTTTTTACCAAGTTCTTGAGGGCACTAGCAATCTAGTATCACCTTAATTCAGTGTCAGCTTTGAGATTTTTCTGGATTACTCAAATGATTTGCAGTCTGAATCTTTGATGCTTTTCTGAAGTTATGGATGTTTTTATAATTAGGTAAGCATTTACTTTTTAGCAAAAGAATTATTTTGTCTACTTTCTTGCTATTTTCACTCTCATGCAATCTTACAAAACCTGATGGCTTTAAACATTCTCTGTGTATACGTTGGTGAGGCTTGAATTTGTTTCTTTACCCTGGACTTCTCCCTTGAATTCCAATCTTGTATATGCAGTGTCTTCTCTATGCCTCAATTTGGATATTTACCAACATTTTCAAATCAAACCTGCCTGAAAATAAACTCTTGCTTTTCCCCAGAGCATATGCTCTTCTTGAAGTTTTTCCAGTCTCTGTTGATGGCAATTCTATCCTGGATGCTTAGTCTAAAAATCTTAACACCATCCTTCTGTTCTCTTCCTTTCAATTCTATTTCAAATCATTTGGTAAATTCTTGTAGTTTTACAGTTCAAATATATTTAACTGAGTCCAGTCACCTTCATCACCATTACTCTGGCCACAGCCAGTATCCCTCCTACCAGGATTAGTATAACTGCCTCCTACCAGGATTAGTATAATCGCCTCCTACCAGGATTAGTGTAATTGCCTCCTACCCGGTCTCCCTGCCTCCACATAGAGAGTAATAAGATACCTTTTTGACCTCATGAGGTATACCACATAATATATTTTTCACCTCTTCTGTTACTCAGTTGCTAGTTCTTAGCTGGTTTTCAAACATTCCAGGAATGCTTCAGGCTTTCGGACTTGCTCATCCCTCTACCTGTACCAGATTTTCTCCAGACAGCCACAGGGGAAGCTATGGGTCTTTGTTTAAATGTCCCCTATCAGGGAGGCTTTTTCTGACCGTCCTGTTTACAGATGCTGTCTTCACCCTACTCTAACCCTTCCCAATATCTCATCATTCCCTGTAATTTTTCTCCCGTTTTGTTTTTTACATAGCATTTATTAGCCTCTGACATACTATGTATTTTATTTATTGATGTTTATTTCTTATTTTTCTATCTCTCCTCCATTCCATTAGAATGTAAGCTTCACAGGATAAGGATCTTGATGTGTTTTCTTTACTATCCAAATCCCAACAACAGGAATATTGCATGGCACATGATAATGTTAAACGGGTATTTGTTAGCTGGGTTAATGTTCCCAACCAGAGGAAAGAAGTGCACATTTTTGGTCAGTTTCAGAACTGAAATCTTATTAATGCAAAAGGCTATTTTCCTTTAGGGCAACAAGACAGGATTGCTTAAAATATAACTAACAAGAAATATTTAATCTCTCAAATTTAATCCTATTAAGTCGATTGTAGATGTCCAACTTATAATGAAATGCCAGTGGTTACTATAATTTCATGTTAGAAAGGAATTTCTAGGCAGCAAATAAAAAAATGTCACTGAATTGATATCTACTGAAAATTCAATTACCATCTGGTTCGCTATGCTTCTGGCACAATCAATTGTGAATACTTATTTTTGTGTTTATCCAATGAAAGACATTGGTGTGGTGTTTCACACGGATCACTTTAACCTGCCTTGACAGTCCTTTGATGAACTGGTGAGAAATGGCAGTGATCAAAATCTCTTGCCAAATTAGATATTTGACCCAGGACACATCAGGACACTGTTTTGGATGTTTTAACATTATTCTACTCACTGCTTATACCTTAATATGCTTTCAAAACATTAATGCCAACCAAATTCTGAGAATTTATTTTTAATCCCGATTTTACAGATGAGCAAATGGGGAAGAAGTTAAATGGCTTATTTAAAGCTGCCTCACAAATTAACAGCCTACTGGGACTTTGTGTCAGGTATTTTTGTCTCATGTTTCTAAGTTTATTAATGTCATGATCTGATGCCAGGATAATCCAGGCCTAAGGAACATAATTTATCTTCTGGGGGTGCTGCCATGATGACTGGAGACTTCCCCGTTAAAATTCAGGGTCTGGAACAAGACTTGGTTCACGCTGATAAAAAATGAAGCTCTAATGTGTATTTCTGTTCTTCAGGAAGTATCATTTTGGTGTTTACCAGCCTTTTAGATAGAGGGGCTCAAATAAAAGGCTTAATGGAAATATAGAGCTCCACGTGTTCTGATGCTAGTACAATGGAGTATTATGGTTTATAAGTAGAGCTAGAATTTCCTTCTCCAAGAAGGTAGAGTTAAGTTAGGTATCACTTCTCTAGGCAACCACATACTCAGTTATACATATGTAGAGGAGCTTGTTGTGAATCAAAATGCGTGAGTTCCTTCTGGGGTATAGGGGATTCTTACTGCATCTTGTCCTTGGGCAAGGACTCCTTTCTTGTGTTAGAAAGAGGGGCTTAGAAGTATAATTATACTTGGCTAAAACTGCCAGCTGGTTGATAAGATTATTTTCTTATTCTTTCATATTCTTAGTTTTCTCATCTGTTAAATAGTGATCATTGTAGAATCTCTCTAGTAAAGTTGTTATAAGAATTAAATAAAATTAAGTTGAGTGTTTGGCACAGTGCTTCGCACATGACAAGTACTACATATTGTTACTGTTGTCATTCTTCTCATCTTCCTCCTTCTCATTATTACCATTATTAAATGATGATGATTATTAAATGAAGATGAGAACATATGTTTTCCAGATGAGTACGATGGGGATAGTGAGGAATACTTTTTATCTTCTATATTTCAAAGACTGGCTATGAGAGCTTTTGCTACCAGATGCAAGATAAGAACATCATCAACTACTTTAGTAGTCAAATGACTCCAACATGGAAAGCCAACAGCTATATTAGCATTTTAAAGTGATAAAAACAAATGTCAAGAAAATATTAAGTCATTTTTACTTAGATTAAAAAAATGGCAAGAGTATAATAACAGACTGTAGTTGAATAGTTAATTGATGTGTTCTCAGAGAATAGAAGTTAGAGTGAATGTAGGAATGTAAAACTAATATCGATTAGTGGCACATCATTAACACAGAAATGTTTTTTGGGTGAATGAGTAAATGGGTGGGTGGGTGGTTCCTAGCCTAACCACAAGTCTCTGAAAATGTCAAGTGTGGCAGACATATAGATTGTCTTACCCACATCTTTTCCAACTTTCTTTTAGTGTGTCCTTTTGTATTGCAGAGATCGGAAAGCTAAAAACCTTATCTCCCAGACTTCTTTAATAGTGAGGGTACCATATATGATTTAGGTCTTGTCAGTCAGGTGAACTCACGTGAGCTTTGAATTTGGACCTGAATTATGCCATGAAAAGAAGAGCAAGAAGTATCCATTTTTCTGGTTGAGATTGTTGTAGGGGTGGATGGCACTGGGGCTGGCCTTGAAAGTGGGTGCTCCTTGATTGTGATGGGGGAAGCAGCTGTCCTGGCAGTCCATTCCTGCATTGGGAACTTGGGAGTTGTTCCTGAGCACTCTGCCAGAGTTTATTCATTTAGTAGTCCCATTTACTCTGTGAACCTTTGAACACCTGGGATTTATAGCAATCCCTTCCTATTTAAAGAAGTCAATATGGATTCTGTCCTCTGCAACTAAGACTTGACTAGTGGTTCCTTCTACCTCCAGTGCCCCAACTTCATCCTTCTCATCTTTTTTCATCTTGCCTTGGTCAAATGCTACTTCCTTTCGTAAATATTTTCTGATCTCCCCAGCTAATGGACTTTATTTGATCCACTAGAAGGTTTTGTGTTTGTGTTATGGTTTTTGTAATATTCTGTCTTGGTTTTGAGTTAGTCTTCTTACTCTGAATGCAAGTTTTTTGAGGAGGTATAAAATTAAAATAGGCTTCAAGGCCTTTTTGAATTTCCACAGTGCTTATCGTAGTTTCTTAGATATAGCAGACACTTAATGAATATTTACATCCGAATGTTCTACTCACAACCTAAGACAAACATTTCCCAAACTGAATTCATCATTTATACCCTTAACCCTGCCTTTCCTTCCCCATCACAGACTGGTCTTCATGGAGCAACTCTATCACATTTTTTGAGTTATTTTTCAGCTTTACCACGATTTTCTTTATTTCAGCTTTGGTGTCAACGCAACCTGTGAAGTTCAGAGTTAAATTACTGGCTTATGTGGATCATTTTGAGAGACTGTACCTAGAGTCCAGTTGTAAGGCTGATTTTGAGGTCTGCTTTGTTAACTATTTGTGCCCAGTTTTGCCCACAAGATGTAAGTTTTCAGACAGTCTTACCATCATTAACTAAACAAATCACATCAAGTGTCATCAATTATTATTATTGTTATTATTTTGTTAAGAAGCAGAGTACAGTGTTGAAAAGTGAGGACATGGAGTCAGACTAACTGGGTTGGGATCACCCAGGCTCTGCCACTAACAGCCTGGTGACCTTCAGCCAGTTCCTTAATCTCTCTGTGCGTCAGTTTCCTCATTTGGAAAATGTGGATAATATCCTCTTCTGAATGTTGTTGTAAGGACTGAATAGTCAGTATACATAAAGTACTTAGAATGGTGCCTCGCTTGTAGTACACATATGGTATCAGCTGTTATCTTTCCTATTTACTAAATGTGAATTTGAGGGCTTCCCTGGAGGCGCAGTGATTGGGAGTCCGCCTGCCGATGCAGGGGACACGGGTTCGTGCCCCGGTCCGGGAAGATCCCACATGTCGCGGAGCGGCTGGGCCCGTGAGCCATGGCCGCTGAGCCTGTGCGTCTGGAGCCTGTGCTCCGCAACGGGAGAGGCCACAACATGAGCTTTTTTAAAAATAAATTTATTATATATTTTTAAATTTTTGGCTGTGTTAGGTCTTCGTTGCTGCCCGCGGGCTTTCTCAAGTTGCGGCGAGCAGGTCTACTCTTCGTTGGGGTGCGCAGGCTTCTCATTGTGGTGGCTTCTCTTGCTGCGGAGCAAGGGCTCTAGGTGTGCAGGCTTCAGCAGTTGTTGCTCGCGGGCTCTAGAGCGCAGGCTCAGTAGTTGTGGCGCACGGGCTCAGTTGCTCTGTGGCATGTGGGATCTTCCCGGGCCAGGGATCGTACCCGTGTCCTGCATTGGCAGGTGGATTCTTAACCACTGTACCGCCAGGGAAGTCCCTTGTGCTTTTAAAGTATCTAAATGGTATGAAATTCTGACTAGTTAGGACAGAACAACTAGTATTTCTGGGAATGTATGTGGACTTAAGGGATTTTAGTAATCGAGTAATTTGTCTCCACGTTTGTGAAATAAACGTACATAAAATAAAACTTTTTTTGAGTTCACTTAAAAAAGCAGTGTACATAGATTAAATTATCCAGATAATTGTTAATATAAAGTAGTTCGCTCCACCAGAGTCATAAGGAAGCAGTGATATTTCTGTAGCTCTTGCAGATGTTTATTGGAACTTAATGATCTTTTTATTCTCATACCCTTTTTTAAAAGGAAGAAGTAGGTAATTAATACTCTGTCACATTTCCTGAGTTTTTAAATTATATAAAGTAGGGTGGTGATTTCAAGGGAAGAAAGGCAAGATATTTTTTATTAGCTATAGAAATAAAATTAGGCTGTGGAATGAGTTTTCTCTTTTTTTGTCCTTTAGTCTAATTTGTGGAACATTAACATCTACAGTATCTTATCTTTATTTTTCTCCTCTGATGGAAAGGTGACTATTAATGATTCATTTTTTGAGCATCAAGATATATCATCCGAAGGTGACAATGTTCATGTATGGATATATAGGAAATCAGGCATTTCTTTACTGGCATTTGGTGTTCAGCGGAGAAGAATGCTGCCTACAGAGAACTTGGGGGTTCTGAGCACCCTGCTCCACTCTTGCAGCTGCTCAGTACAGATTCACTGAGTGAACAAAGAGGTGAAGTTCTCTAATAACAGGCAGACTTGTTATATCAGGCCTTGCCATTCCGTGGATGAAATCTTTCTGAAAGATGTCAACTTCCTTTTGCTTTCCTTCTCCAGTCCTGTTCCTATGACCTCTGAGACTCAAATAAAGGATCAGCCACCATTCAAGATTTTTTATGTCAGTTCAACAAAGGGACGTAAAGGTCAATTTCAGGCTGCTCATATTCTACATAGAATATTCAGAGTTAATGACTGATAAATATATTTTTCTATATGTATATTTGTAGTAGAAAGAATATTTTTATATTTTACCGTCAGCAGCAGAATTCGTTTTTGGGTGAGGATAAGCTCTGTTTAAGAATGTACCATAATAGCTACTTTGAGAAGGATATGCGAAACTGTCCCCGACACTCCCTCCTTACCCTTTCCTCCTTCTTTCTCATGTGGGCTTGGCCAAGGTAGGATTGACTGAGATCAGGAGGGAACAGTATTGCTTGCTTCATATAGAATGGGAGAACTTTTGTGAACTCTTAAGAGGAAGGAATATATGAGAAAGATTTAGATCAGCACTGTCCAATAAAACATAATGTGTCATACAGATATATAATTTAAAATTTCCAGTACCAAGGTTTAGAAAGAAAAAGAAACAGGTGAAATTAATTTTAGTAATATATTTTACATTAACAGCATGTCCCAATTTGGACTAGCAAGATTTCAAGAGTTCAGTGGCCACACG
This sequence comes from Aethalodelphis obliquidens, assembly GCF_003676395.1. Classification (NCBI taxonomy): domain Eukaryota; kingdom Metazoa; phylum Chordata; class Mammalia; order Artiodactyla; family Delphinidae; genus Aethalodelphis; species Aethalodelphis obliquidens. The sequence goes on from NW_020837952.1 coordinate 26,564,073, forward strand.
TGGCTAGTGGTTACTGTATTGGGCATCACAAATACAGTGACAAGAGCCCCAGCATCATTAAAGTTCTGAGCAGTGGGAATGGATGAGGGTTCTTTTTTTTTTTTCCCTCAAATCATTTATTTATTTATTTATTTATAACATCTTTATTAGAGTATAATTGCTTTACAATGGTGTGTTAGTTTCTGCTTTATAACAAAGTGAACCAGTTATACATATACATATGTCCCCATATCTCTTCCCTCTTGTGTCTCCCTCCCTCCCACCCTCCCTATCCCACCCCTCTAGGTGGTCACAAACCACCGAGCTCATCTCCCTGTGCTATGCGGCTGCTTCCCACTAGCTATCTATTTTACGTTTGGTAGTGTATATATGTCCATGCCACTCTCTCACATTGTCCCAGCTTACCCTTCCCCCTCCCCGTATCCTCAAGTCCATTCTCTAGTCAGTCTGCATCTTTATTCCCATCTTGCCCCTAGGTTCTTAAGAACCTTTTTTTTTTTTTTTTTTTAGATTCCATATATATGTGTTAGCATACGGTATTTGTTTTTCTCTTTCTGACTTACTTCACTCTGTATGGAAGTCTCTCGGTCCATCCACCTCACTACAAGTAACTCAGTTTCATTCCTTTTTATAGCTGAGTAATATTCCATTGTATATATGTGCCACATCTTTATCCATTCATCTGCTGATGGACACTTAGGTTGCTTCCATGTCCTGGCTATTGTAAATAGAGCTGCAATGAACATTTGGGTACATGACTCTTTTTGAATTATGGTTTTCTCAGGGTATATGCCCAGTAGTGGGATTGTTGGGTCGTATGGTAGTTCTATTTTTAGTTTTTTAAGGAACGTCCATACTATTCTCCATAGTGGCTGTATCAATTTACATTCCCACCAACAGTGCAAGAGTGTTCCCTTTTCTCCACACCCTGGATGAGGGTTCTTAAATTAAAAATTTTAATTCATTTTCTGTGTTATGTCAAGATGCAACCCCCTCTCCATCATCCCTGTATCTTCAGTAAAATTCTATTATTGTGTATAGAATATTTTTTGTGAAATTTATTTTTATCTGTATTGGCAGGAATACTATTAAGTATTCACCCAAGCCAGGGGCAAAATGTGTCTCCCTCATTTCCGGAAGCCTAATAAAGCCAAGTCTCATTCATTCTACAGCCTTAACATCTCCTATATTCCTCTCCTCCTTTCTGTCTCCACTTTGCTTTGTTTACACTGTACAGTAAAAAGAATGGGGGCTGTGTTCCACATTTGGGTTACACAAAGCAGAGAACATAAAATAGCCATCAGGAGACAGATGTGAGTGAGATGAGAACCCAACAGAAAAGGCAAATCAGAGAAGGCTTGGAGATATGGCAGGAGGGCAGAGCAGGGGGTTGCCAGTCTGCATTGGATGGGAACTTGACTCATTTTTATTCAAGTATTAAAATTAAATTTGGAGAACTTGGGACCATTCAAGAAACTAGTAATTTTTACGGGCAGGCGTAGGCGTGAGATCTGGGAAAGGCTACCTAGGATGAATTAACATAACACAACATAACATAACATAACATAACATAACATAACATAACATAACATAACATAACATAACATATTCTGTCTTATGAAAATAATTTGTTGACCTTAACTACAGTACAGATCAACAGTATACTACAGTTTTGGGTTTGGGTACAAACCTAGCATGAATTGACATAACATTATTCATAGTATTTGTTTTCACATTTAGGGTGACTATTCATACATTTTGTAGCAGGAATATTAGTATATTTAATAATGGGGTGCTCCCTCAGACCCCACGATGAGGTGCGACATAATATAAGATATATGCACTCTATTGAAGTCCCCAAATTTTAGAATTCCAAATTCCAGCTGGCATCTTGAGTTTCCAGTAAGGGACTGTGGACCTGAATTTGGATTGGAGGTAGGGTGTGGGTGGAGAGAGGAGGAATGGGAAAAGCTTTCCTAAAACACTTCACATCACAGCCTAGAGGTCAGTGCTTGACTTGTCAGCTCTCTGCTGATAGACACACCCCTTCTCCCCTGGTGACAGCAAATGTTCTCTCTCTTTCCCTTACCAGCCTTCATATCTTTCATTCCTTGTTGTTTGTCCTCTACCTCCTGAAGTCCTATAGGGTTGTGTATAGTTCTCCACATAAAATTCTAGGATTGTTGGGTAGTTGGGAGAAACTCTTAAGTCTCAAAGTAAGAGATGCTGTTAATCAGAACTTCACCTCAGAGGTTTTTTTTGGAGCAAAAGAGGAGATTGTTTGACTCACGTTGGTTATGTTTAACTGAGTGTGTTGCTTGATCTTGAAAGCATGTAGAAGGCAGTACATGGGCAGTAAATATGTGCTTGACGTTACACATCAGTCACTATTTTATATATAGCATAGTGATTCTGATCCTATTGGAAGAGTAACAGCTCATGGAGTATGCTATTCAGGTATACTATCTAAATCTAGAGATTCTTTCATCTAAGAGAGTTAACAGTACTCTAGAAGGGGCTGATTTATGTGTTTTTAAAAAAACTTTATTGAAGTACAGTTGATTTACAGTGTTTTGTTAATTTCTGCTGTACAGCAAAGTGATTCAGTTATATATATGTGTGTGTGTGTGTATATATATATATATATATATATATACATTCTTTTTCATATTCTTTTCCATTATGTTTTATCACAGGATCTTGAATATAGTTCCCTGTGCTATACAGTAGGACCTTATTGTTTATCCATTCTATATATAATAGCTTGCATCTGTTAATCCCATACTCTAAATTCATTCCTCCCCCACCCCCTCTGCCCCTTGGCAACCACAAGTCTGTTCTCTATGTCTGCAAGTCTGTTTCTGTTTCGTAGATAAGTTCATTTGTGTCATATTTTAGATTCCACATGTAAGTGATTAGATGGGGCTAATACATACTCAGAGAATAACTTACATGGCCAGAGAGATGTGTTTATCTCTTCTGTGTATTCAGAGGCATCCACAATGTTCTGATATTTTGTATCTTTCTTTATATAATGTCTGATGCAAACTATAGAAAGGAGTTTGCTCTCTCTCAGATAGAGAGTCCTGCATGGCCAGAAGTCTTTGTTCCCCACAAATCTCTCCAGATTATTTTTTTCTGTTTATCTTACTGAGCCAGACTTTTTTCAAGAATTATATCTCTCCTCTATGTAATATTCATTTTGAAAATGCTTCTCTTTCTATGCAGCTATGACAGAATAATGTGTTCCTTGCTGAACAGAATGCAGAGTAATTTCTTATCCAATAAAAATGAAAAAATGAAGCTGTTCAAAAGAAACTTCCAAATTGCCCTGCAAAGGGAACTCCAGAGAGACACCCCAGCAAGCTGGGAGATCAAAGGGTAACATTCAGGACTCATCCATTTGCATTTATCTTTCATCTGGACAGCGAGTGATGTGCCAGTCATTAGCCTTTTGCTGTTTCTAAGGCAGCAAACAAATATTACAGTTACTGGAGAAAAGACCTGAAACCTTGTGGTTGATAAAAGAAAACTCAAAAGTAGGCCTTAAGTTCACAGACATCCATTGTGATTGGTTTTCAGTCAGAGACCATACAGAGCAGTAATGATTGGCCTATGTTGAGTCATGATCATCACAGAAGAGTAAGGACCCTTTCCCCAGAAAGATGCATGCACACACAACTTTATATAATTTAGGTGTAAGCGTGTGGATTCTCTGAAGCCTGTGTCTGTACCCCAGAGTAAGTCTAGAAAGGGAAAAGCATAGAAAGCAAGTATAAATATATGTTCTTTTTTTTTTTTAACTTTTAAAATCTGTTTCTGGAAAATAATGCTTTGTTTGTATCTGTATCTTAAAGAAATTACTAAGAAAAGGTAATGTTCAGTTATTTAATTCTGGAATTGTATGTGGCTGAAATAATAGATAGTAGGAATCAATAAGATTAATTTCAAAATCCTGACAGGACAAACAATCTTGAGATTTTTCCAAGTTCTAAAATGTTAGTTTATCTGTAGACACTAAATGAAGAGTTCTATCCAAAAAGACTCTGTGGGAGTAGAACCACCTTATTCATACCTGAATTATTATTATTGGACCTTTAAATATTCTGCAGCATGGACTTGGACCTTTACATATTCACTGTCGCCTTTAGATGGGCTTTTTGTGGATTGTAAGTGCTCCAGCGTGGAGGGAATAATGGGGATGAGAGGTAGGGGAAGCAGTTAACCAGTTGGTAATATCACTGTGAATGGCTCTCCAACTTAAAAGACATTAAAGAATTATTGTTAACTAAAGAGCATCTTGAATTTGGTGCCTTATAGAGTCCAACAATACTATCTAAATGTTAACTTTCTAGGGCCTTGAAATTCATTTTATGGGTACTTTTCATAGCTATTATCATATTTTATTCTCTTTACAACCATGTATGGTAATTATTATTACCATTCTCATATTTTGGATGAGGAAATGTAGGTCAGAGTGGTCAAATAACTTGCCCCCAAATCCTAGTTGTGATAGATCTGGGGCTTCAATCCAAGTTTCTGATTTGCTTCCTTTTGACTCCATCAAGAACAATACATTCCACGTCAGAGTCACCTGGCACTGACAAGTGTTGGTCTGGTGATCACTATCAGTGAGAATTTGTAAAATGAGACTGATTTCTTCTAGGGCAGGAAGAACCAGGGTCACATGAGTGTGCTAGACTCCTTGTTGTAGAGGAGCATGGAATGGTGTGGCATGGTAGATAGAGAATAATGACTCTTGGGGTTTGGGAGTTTGGTAGCAAAGAACATAGAAAATAGAATCCTTACTTCTCATTTCTCTCAGCCTACCCCAACATAGCACAGTTTGGTAATGAAGTGAAAGATGTCTTTAGGAATGAGAAAAATAAAATAAAATAAAAAGCAGAGGCCCAATCAACCTTGTGCTTCATTCTTTGCTAAGGAAGATGCTAAGAAGATTTTCCCTCCCAAATTCCAGTTTGAAGCTGAAAGGTCAGAAGTACTAGAACAGATAATGACCAAGGCACAGTATGTTCTAAACCTAATGACAAAGTAGATGCAAATAAATAGCTGGAACTGGAGGGCACTCATCCAAGGGTCCTGAAGGAACTCAAGAGTAAAATAGTCTGTGGGTCTAAGACAATTTATAGTCACAGATGACCCTTGAGTGTTCCTAGAGTTTGAGGACAGATAACAAATCCAGTTCCCTGTTACAAAAAATTCAACTTTTGTCACTGATTTGTTTTTATTTCTACTTTAAGAAATCAATTCACAGGGCTTCCCTGGTGGCGCAGTGGTTGAGAGTCCGCCTGCCGATGCAGGGGACACGGGTTCGTGCCCCGGTCCGGGAAGATCCCACATGCCGCGGAGCGGCTGGGCCCGTGAGCCATGGCCGCTGAGCCTGCGCGTCCGGAACCTGTGCTCCGCAACGGGAGAGACCATAGCAGTGAGAGGCCTGCGTACCGCAAAAAAAAAAAAAAAAATCAATTCACAAATGTTCATTGAGTATCTACTGTTAGACATTATGACATGATTATGTTTTTGACTTTTCAAGTCAAAATTTCAAGTCAAGATTTCCAGAAAGCTCAACCAATACCCAGAGGTTCCACAAGAATCCTTATAAACCTAGCAGCCTGCCTATTCAGGACTTTAGTCTATTATAAGTTAAACACCACTAGTTTAAGAAAATAAAATCACAGACCAATACCCAAAACCCATAACATAGTTGACAAACAAAATTAGTTTCTTCTTTCAGGTAATTTAAGAGATGACGTTTTATGTACTTATTCTAAATAGGAATGATAGTTTTTGAATGAGGATTACAGGAAAGTGTATTTTTATTTCTTTTCTGTCCTGCCAAACTAGAAATGGTTCTCTAGATTTTTTACAGAAGCATGGAATGGCTTTGAATTGAAACTTTTAAGTTCTTTTATTTCACTCCTTTCAGTCAACCTGAAAAACTATCAGAATCAGAGAAAGAATTTTGATAGAGTCTTTGGGAGATATTCCCCCAAAGAAAAGCAGTATGTAGGTGAAAAGGTACTTTAGCTGATGGTTGTAAAAATGCAACAATTAAGGCTATATAGTTTTGCAACTATAGAAGTTGCCAACTTTTTTCTCCTTAAATAGCACTTTTTTTTTCTCCTTAAATCCTTGTAAGAGACAGTTGGATTTCTGCTCCCTGCTCTATCTTTCCATGACTTTTTTTTTTTTTGCGGTACGCAGGCCTCTCACTGTTGTGGCCTCTCTCGTTGTGGAGCACAGGCTCCAGACGCGCAGGTTCAGCGGCCATGGCTCATGGGCCCAGCTGCTCTGTGGCAGGTGGGATCTTCCCGGACCGGGGCACGAACCCGTGTACCCTGCAATGGCAGGCAGACTCTCAACCACTGCACCACCAGGGAAGCCCTCCATGACTCTTAAATGTCAAGGGAAGACAGAGGGCCTATGGGGGTGAAGAGGGAAGAAAAGAAAGAGTCGCACTTGGGTATTCTTAATATTAGTTGAATTACAGCCCCCCCTGACTGTTGCTGGGACTAGGATAATAATAGTCATAACGAGTCTTCAACATATTTGTATATCTTTTAACTTTGGACCACGTAGTGTGATTGTACTTTCCTAGAAAACTCCATGTAATGGTGGATCATTTAGTAATAAGACTCCATTCTATTTCGTGTTTTTTGTTATATATATGACCTAGCTCAGGAAGTGAGTTTGTCTATTTTTCTCTCAGTTCTTTTTCTCATTGGTATTCTTTCTTCTTCCTTTTATTGTAAAGAGAAGGAAGTTAGACTTTAAGGGATTAGAGGAGGGCTTGTTTGACTTTCCGAAATCGTATTCATTCTCAGAGACTTGTATTTTATAGATGGGAAATAAGGTTTTTCTTATAGCTACCCATAAATTAATGTTGGCCTTTGAGTGAGAAATTAATATGCTCCTCAGAAATTTCTGCTACTTATCTGGCAATTTTCCTCATATGGAATAAGGATTCACCGTTATGTCTAAATGTAACATGAAGATGGAGTTTATGAATGTGCTCTTCATTGGAACTACTGTCAGAATTATGGAGGCTCAACAGTTGTTTTTTTCTGCTCTCTGAAATATTGGTTGAGCTGAATAGTGTTGAGTTGAATAGTGTTCTAACACAGGCTTTCATTCACATTTGTATCTCCAGACTCTACCTAAAAAGTGCTCAGTAAACAAACATCTTGAGCATCTATTAAGTTCTGGGACATGGTGATGTTTAGGAAGATAGGCTCTGGATATAGAACTATGTTGCCATTGTGGTTCCACTGTTCTTAACCTCTTTGTATCTCAGTTTTTTATCTGTGAAAGAAAATAATAGTGCCTTCCTTACAGAGGTGTAAGAGTTAAGGAACACAATGTACAATATCAGGCTAGTTTCGGGATTGTTTGTGCTCAGATCCATTCCTTGCCCTTCCCCAGCAATACTTTGTGTCACAGAGGGGCTGACTCCTCTGAGCTGCATTTCCCCAGGCTCCTGTGTCAACAGACTTCTGGCTGGTGAAAAATTGAGGGGGCAGAAGAAAGGGAGACGTCAGGGCATTTCTCCCTCCCTCTCTACTCCAGGGATATTCTTGGGCAACAACTACATCTTCTTCATGGCACCAGCTCCTGCTGGACAGACCCACCTGGCTTCCTACTTCCTTCAGGTGTCCCCAGCCTCTGGGCTCCCTCCTCCTTTTGTCTCTCCATCCTGTGGGTTACAGTGGCTTCCCGCCCCTGCTGCTCTCTGGCTTACCTCACTCTTCCCTGTTTGGGTCTCAGTTCCTCCAGTCACTTGTACAACCAATTCCCTGAATTAATTTCTCTGTTGTAAATTCTTAACACTGTTTCTGCTTTTCTGGTAGGTTCTTTATTGATGCATGTATATAAAATATTTAGTCTAGTGCCTGGGCAATAGTATGTTCTCCTTATATGGTAGGTATAAACAAGTATAAACCAAGTAGAAATTAGTAAATCTGTAAGCATTTTAAGTATAAGGAAAAAACCCACAGCCTCCTTATCCATAATTCCAAAATCTATAAAAGCTCTGAAAACTTGAGTGTTTCAAAAATAAGTTTGTGGCAAATAACTTTGATTGCAAATTCTGACTTGAACTGACATGAATTATTTATTTATCCCACTTAGGGTGATTTTATTTATGTTTTATTGCATAAAATAGATGTGCTTGATCTCAGAAGACTGATCAGGCTCCACTGGGAATGTTATGTAATAAATGGTATGTGCATATATTCTCTGTATAAACTCCCCAAAATTCTGAATTCAGAAATTCATTGGACCCAAGGGTTTGGAACAGGGGATTGTATGGCTGTATCAGATTTCAGAAAAAGAAAAAGTTGAAATGGCTTTGAAGAATGGGAGAGAGAGGAGATGGGGAATTCTGAGTAAAAAGGCAGTTATAAAGAAAAGAGTGGAAAAAAAGGAAAAATGAGGTGAATGTGAAAAATAGTAAGTAGGAGGAGGAAAAAAGAGAATAAGTAGTATACAAATTATAAAAAGACTCTTCAAATGTTGGATTTTATTGTTAAGAAATAGAGAACCCTTGAAGAGTTTTGAGCAGAAGAGTAACTTAAATAGCATTATGCTTAAAGGAGCATTAAAATAGGTAGGTTGGCATAAAGAAAAAGCCTTTGGGAAATGGAGATACATTTAACAGGCAACTTTAATAGGATGAGTAAATGCAATTGAAGTGAGGTAGTGGCGTGCCAAACAAAGTACAAATATAGAATCTACGGGACTTGATAATTTACTGGATATGGAGGAAGAGAAAGTGTGATGGTTATTTTTATGTGTCATTTTGACTGGGCTAAGGGATGCCCAGATAGCTGGTAAAACATTATTTCTGTGAGGATATTTCCAGAAGAGGTTCGTATTTGAATCAGTAGACTGAGCATAGAACATTGCCCTCACCAATCCATTGAAGATCGGCTGGAACAAAAAGACCAAGGAAGGGCAAATCTGCTCTCTGCTTGACCTAGAACATCCATCTTCTCCTGCCCTTGGACATTTGCGCTCCTGATCCTTAGGCCTTCAGACTTGGGCTAGGACTTACCTGCTGTCTTGGTTCTCAGACCTTTGGGTTTGAATTGACTACACCACTGACTTTCCTGGCTCTCCAGTTTACAGACGGCAGATTGTGGACTTCTCAGTCTCTATAATTGATCTCTTTCTTTATACCTTTATATATCCTATTGGTTCTGTTTCTCTGGAGAATCTTGACTACTACAGAAGGGTATCTAGAATAATTAAGTTCTTGCCTGGGCAATTGAAAGAATAGTGCTGCCATTAGCAGATGTACGCCAGGCAGGAGGAGGAGCAAGTTTGTGCGGAAGACAGTATGTTTAAGTCATGACATACTGAGAGACTCAAATATTAAAGCCATCGGGAAATGATAGAATGTTTATGAAGATGGAAAGTAAATATCAGTTTTGCTAGATTCATTTATGGATTCATGAGATTTTGAGAAAAGCAATTTTGAGTATGTTCTTCATTTGAAATTAACATGTAGAAATCTGGCTGCAGAACTGATGGATTTACTTTCGTAAAGCTCTTCAAAACAAAAGCCTTGCCAATGCAAGAATTTAAATAAATATACTTTAAGTAAAACTAGAAATTTCTATTCTTATATTAGCTATTCATTTCCCCAGCAACTATGCCACAGTTCCAGAATTACAAATTCAATGAACACATAATTATGAAAAAATTCCAAAGTGATTTTCATGGTTTTTACTTCTTGTGAATTTGGAATTACCATTTTAAGATGATATGAAAATTCTTATTCTTCAAAAGTAGTTTACAAAGTGGACATTTATCTCCTTTTTTTGTGAAATGTCATTACAAAACCACAATCATATTTCATCATTGCTCAAGTACCACTGAAACTGCAGTGTCATAGAAACAGAGGCACTTCTCTAATTATAGAGAAAGTGCCTTGCTTAAAGGCAAGCAGTCTTCAAATTTACAACTAGCTCCTTTTCATTAAGTGGGTCTCCTTGTGGCTGGAGTGGTATTAACTGTGGTAAGTGTACACAAAGACACCTGTGTGAGTTTGCTAGAGCTGCCATAGCAAAATACCACCGATGGAGTGGCCTAAACAATAGAAATTTATTGTCTCACAGTTTTGGAGGCTAGAAGTCCAAATCAAGGTGTAAGGAGGGTTGGTTCCACTTGAGGTCTGTGAGGGAAGGATTTGTTCCAGACCTCTCTCCGTGGCTTGTAGATGGCCATCTAATGCATGTCTGTCTGTGTCCAAATTTCCCCTTTTATAAGGACATCAGTCATATTGGACTAGAGCATACTCTTTTGATCTCATTTTAATTTGATTACCTCTTAAAGACCCTATCTCCAAATAAGGTCACATTTTGAGGTACTGAGGGTTAAGGGTCCAGCATGTCTTTTTGGCGGGACACAATTCAATCCATAGCAACACCTCCTCATAAGTAAGGTATGTTCCTATGACTCAAGTGCCCCTAGGTCCCACTTTAATATAGAAAAAGACTATGGAGTTTCTTGAGAACTAGGTAGAAAGCTAGCTAGCAGCAAAGCAGATGTAAGGATCTCCTGGTTGGTCAGCTGTCACAGCTCTTTCAAGGAGGAAAATTAATAATAATTGAAAGACTAATATTTGCTCACAGAGTCCGCTTTACTTTTAGAATGAAGATATTATCTCCAAAAACTTAGAGCCTGGATACAACATAATTGTCTGCCTATGAGTAAAAGCAATAACTTTGATATGAAAAAATTTTTGAGAGGTACTTTTATTTTATTTAAGGTATTTGTCTTAAATAACATTTATTTACTTAATTATAAGTTTCTGCTGACAGGGCTTTGTCTTATGTTTGACATGTAGTAAGTTTGTCAAATGAATAAATAAACTAATGAACAAATGACATTGTTATATAACATTGGATTATCATTTGGGGATAAGAATAAGGAAGAGGAAATTAAAAAATGGAATAATAGAATCCCCTGTAAATAGAATTAAAATGAAATCATAGAACATTGTAACTTAGAGACCTTGAAGATCCTTGTAAGAGAAAAGTTTAGTTCCTCCTTTTACAATGGAGAATTGAGGGTCAAAGATGTCAATGTTTCTGAGACCACAGGACCAAGTTAGTAATGTGGTGTAGTGGAAGAGCAGGCATTCTGAAATCAGAGTTTTTGTTGTTGCTGTTTTTTTAAACAGTAATCATTAATTCTGTAGATCTGTAGGTCAACTGAGGATTGGCTGCTCTCAGCTGGACTTGGTTGGTGGCTCTGTTGAGATTGTCTGGCCTCTGCTCACATATCTGGAAATCAGCTGAGCTAGGCTGTGCTTGACTTTGATTTGAATTTGCTCACTGTGTCTCTCATTTTTCTCCTGGGAAACTTGAGTATGTTCTCATGGCAATGACAGAGGAGCAAGAGAGCAAGCCCACTGTGCAAGCTCTTTCAAGCTTTTGGTTATGTCATGTTGCTGATATTCCATTGGTGAAGTCAAAGGGCTGAGTCCAAGGTGAAGTGGTGGGGTATATTCCCCCTCTTCAGTGAAAGGAGCTGTGAAGTTACATGGCAAAGGCCGTGGATATGGAGGGGCAGATTATGAAGAATTGGGGCTTTAAACTACTGCAAGTGATGAATGTTGGGGAGTGCGAGATAGAGGGTGGGAGTTTGTGACTTTTTTTTGCCAAGAATAAGGTACATGCGATCTTGACTTTACTGCATTGCTTTGAGAAATCTGGCTGTCCTCAGTTTCTTTATCTGTGAGCAGGGATTAACGATATCTGTATTACTGGATAATTGTGAACAATAAAGAGGGAGCACTTCTAAAACATTTGTTATGCAGTATATTTTGAACTTATGTTAGGTCTCTTCCCTCTTTTTCAGAGCAATTTCAGGGTGTACATCCCTAAAAACCAAGAAGACCATTGTAAAGCAAAAAGCAAATAAACACATAATGTACTAATGTATGTTAGTGCATTAACGTAGAAGAGGAACAAAATAAGGGAAAATTTTCTTGGCCTGAAGAGGATATTCAATGAGGATTAATGGAGGGGACTGGAGAGGGTATTCCAAGGGTAGGGGGGATAAAACAAAATGTGGGGTGATGTCAAAGTGAACACATTTAGAAGATCGTCTCATTACAGTGTTTTCCCCCATGTGGGAGACTAGAGAAAGAGGCCTGTCCCACGTGGGTCCTTAAAAAATTTTGAAAAATATCTCTTCTCTCACTTCCATCTGGTCCCTCCCTTTTCCTCTCCCAGGACTTTTTAGAGATTTGTAAAAATGGAGAGAGGACCCAAGGAGGCTGGACTTAGATGTGGTTTGCTTCTCTCCTGTCTTCTGATCTTTTCTCACTGCTTTTTCTAATCCTTGCTAAGAATGGATGTGGCTTTTTTTTTTTTTTATTCATAAAGCCATTATTGATGGCCAGCTCTGTGCAAGGCACTGTGTCTGACGCTGAGTAGAGGTGGTGGAGTAGTGGTGGTGGGATGTGTTTACAGAGACGTATGCAAAGTGTTTCTGCTATCAGGGAGTTGCATATTCTCCATTTGCCTGCACCCCCGATAATCTCCACTCTTTGCTCCCTGCACTGTGTCTCAGGCTGTCCTCTGTTGCCTTCTGGCTTCCATTGGAGTTCAGTCAGTGAACCACCAGCAGGAGGTTACAGACTGGGAGATGAGAGTTTGGTTCCTGCCCTGCAGTCTTGACAATTGGCATTGGCTACACTCCTAAAAGTCATGGCTCCTGTACCCTTTCCTAGAGCTACGGATCCAGCTTCCCCTGAGTTCTGGTAACTGCTCCTTCTTACCCCTTTAGCCTAAGCTGGTAATAGCTTTTCAGCGTTACTAGTCCTTAGATGCTTCATCAATACTTGGTGGTTTCCCTTAATCCACCCACACCTTTGTAGATACCCCTTCACTAAACCTTCTTCAATCACTTCTGATTATGCCATCTGTGTTCCCTCAGGACCCTCACTGATACACCTTCCCACTGTAAGATCAATATGGGAATTGAGAGACAGGTGGTGCTAATGTGCTTTCTTTCCAAAAGGAAGCTTTGCTGGATTAGTGATACCCTATTTTTTAAATATATATTTCATACATTTGCCTTTTTGCTTGGAAAATGCTTTCATCAGGGCTATTTGTCTTCTCTGAGATACTGAAGACAGCATGTACTGTGTGGTATAGTGGCTTTTTCCCTCCCTTCCTTTACCTTTCCTTCCTTCCTTCCACCCTCCCTCCCTCCCTCTCCCTCTCCCTCTCCCTCTTTTTCTTCTTCCTTCCTTCCTTCCTTCCTTCCTTCCTTTCTTTCCTTCTTTCTGTTTGCTTGCTCTGTGTAGGAAGATGAGAGACAACATTTGAAATCTAAGCAATGTTTGCACAAAACTATAGAGCTGGTGTTTTAAGGAAAGAGGATAGCACTAAAACCAGATAATTTGGTCCCCATTTTACATTAGGAAAATTTTAAATGCTGGTGTTTCTGTTTATGCATTATACTTTCTCATGACATACTTCCAACTAAATACCTCATTCTCAATAACCTCCCTGCCCCCTTGCAGTCTGTTGCCAAATTTTATATATATTACTTCTATTGTATCTCAAGAATTGATTTCTTTGTTTCTATTTCTGTTATACATTCTTCTTAAAATCTTATTCTATGGGGCATTTGAAATAGACCTGAGTGTATGATGGCTTGATTTAATTTTTTCTCCATGGCCAAACTCAACTTAGCTCATGAACCCCACGTTCAATTTTGGCAGAAACTCATTCTTGTTAATTCAAGGTTAACACAGTTATGCCATATATTCCTGAATGGAGTATCAGACAACAGCCTCCCCCAGGGTCTGGATTCTGCCTACTTTGTTTCCTGTCTCATCCTCTGATGTTTAGTCACTGTTAACATGGGGCCAGGCTGAACCACCTGCAGTTCCTCAGTGTATTTAATGCTTTTTCCTACCTCTGTTTTCAAACGTGTAGTTCTTTTAGCTGGGTAAACCATGTTCCCCTTTCTCTCCTGTCACCTTCTTCACTTCAAGTGAGTGAATAAATGTCTAGTCTCTTTACTTGACCTCTCTTTCAAAAAATTCAATAAGAACCTAGCTTACCAAAGTCCTATGGAAGTAAAGTTATTCCCATTACAAAGATAGGGAAAATGATGCTCAGAGATATGCTCAGCATCATAAAATTGAAAAATATATGAGCTGTGCAGGTGGAATTGAAAATTTCTGTTTCTGACTCTAAGTTTTGTGTCTCACTTTCTGCTTACCATAACCTATTTATTCGTGTAGCACGTATTTGTGGAACTCCTAATATGTATCAATCACCGGGATACAGAGATTGTTTAAAAATTCTCACAGTTCACTGGAAATGGTGTGTAAGTGGAGAGATAAGCACAACACCAATTGGAGAAGAATTAATGGCAGTAGAGTTAGAGGCAGAGAAAAGTAAACGTGCCATCCTCTGGGAAGATGTGAAAATACTCTCAGAGAGCTAACATTTAAGTTAGTCTTTATTTAAAAAAATATATGTATTTAGTTTTATATATTTGGCTGCACTGGGTCTTAGTTGTGGCACGCGGGATCTTTGTTGCAGCATGTGGGATCTTCATTGCGGCATGCGGGATCTTTATGCGGTATCTTTAGTTGTGGCAATGTGGGATCTAGTTCCCTGACCAGGGATCAAACCCGGAACCCCGCATTGGGAGCGCAGAGTCTTAGCCACTGGACCACCAGGGAAGTCCCTAAGTTAGTCTTTAAATATAAGTAAGACTTTCCTAAGCAGAATGAAATTCAGGCAGGGGTAACTTTTTTTAATTTAAAATGATGGTAGTTTGTTTATTATACATTTTTTTACATTGACTTAGATTTTTTAAAGTATTACTTAAAATATTTTCTTGATTTTTGAGTTTTTTTGGTGCCCCTTTAAACTCTGTGTTTGAAGCAACTACCTTGCTCTTCTCACCCTTTTCCTATAACAGTCATGGAGTTGGAAAAGGTATACTTTTCCAGTGAAAGATGACAATTTAGGCTTTGTAGAGTGAAGGGTATGAGTTGGTGTCAGCGGTGGGGAGGTGGAGACTGTCCAAAGATATGGCTACAGTGCTGGATTGTGAAGTGGCTAACAGGCTAGGAATTTTGGTTTTGATTTTTTAAACGAGTTTTTGGATGTCTTTTTTAAAGATTAAGAGTGGTAAAATCAGATTTAATTTTTGGAAGATCTCTTTATAAAGAGTACTCAGTGGAGGAGGCAAGACTTGAACGTGGCAAAAAATTAGCATTTGGTTTCATCAAACAAGATAAATATTGAAAGTCTAAATAAAAGCAGTAATGATAGATATGGTATTGGAAGTAATGTGATCTTATATTTTTTAATTAAAAGTTTCTCTTACTAATTATACAATTAATTTTTTTCTTCAAGGCATGCTCATTTGTCCAAGATTTTTAAAAGAAAAATCATCTTATTTTCCGCCTTTTAATATTTTACTTCACTCTAGTTAAAGTATAAAATGATGGTGAAGTGCAATGTTACACCTTCACCCCATAATGCCCTATCTGATGAACATTGCTTTATATGTTCTCAAAAAAATCAACAGCAGGAAACCTCAGAGTTGATTTTGTTTAGCACGTCACCACCTAGTGAAAAACACGCACATACACACACATGCACACACATGTACAAAATAAGTACAAAAAGCCTGAGCAATTGAAAGTCATCTCCCAGTCACTCAAGAATTGCCTCTCATAATACTTTACAAACTCTTTCAGCCCTAATAAGGAGAAGGCTCCTCCACAACATGAGTGGTTAACTTACTCTAGTGTAGTTTTCTCATTTGTTGACTTAGCAACAGCCTTTGACTCTGAGAGTTAAAAAAAATAGGCTGTAAGGAGTAAACATTGATTTACCTAATCAAGTAAGCATCCTTGAAGACAACTAGTTCAAATATAGGCCAACCAGGGTATGTCATGTTTTATTAAGTTGTACTAATTTTTTTGAGAGGGCTCTCAGAGTAACTATACTGGGAAATTAAGATATGAAAATGATAAGTGACGGCAATTAATGTTCTTGATCAGTATGCACCATGACATCAACAAGAATCATAGCTATAAAAGTATGAAGTTAAAAGAATGGAGCAAAGGCTAAGGTAAGTTTGTCCTAGAAAAATATGAAATACTCTGGAAGGTAATAGGTAACTTTATTTTGGCAGTGACTTCTGGCCGACTTGGAGGATATAATTTAATAGATATTTCTGAGTGTTCCTAATAGGGCATCTTCATCATGAACCTCAATGCTAAGTGTGTTATCTTGGAAGTTATCATCTCTTCTTTCAGTGGACAGAGAAAGAGTTGTTGAGAAGCCCCTCTCTAGTTTGGTAAATAGACCATCTTTAAGCAATTAAGAAACTGAATATGTATCCGTAGCAGACGTTAGTTAGGCTCTGTCATCATCTTCCCTCCCCTCCCCTCCTTGTTTTCTTTCACACTTTCACAGTTTTATATTTTACATTTAGGTCTATGATCCATTTTGAGGTATTTTTTTGTATAAAGTGAGAAGTACAGGTTAAGGTCTTTTTTTTTTTTTTTTTCTCCATTGAATTTCTTTTGCACGTTGCCAAATACCAACTGACTATATTTGTGTTTATTTTCTGTTTCACTGACCTTTGTTCTTTCACTAACACCACTGTTTTGATCATTGAAGCTTTATAGTAAGTGTGAAAATTCAGATACTGTGATTCCTCCAACTTTGATCTTCTTTTAATTGAGCTTTTAGTTGTTTTGGTTATTGTAATTCTTTTACTTCGTCAAAAGCTTGTAGAATCAGCTTGTTTATATTTTCTGGGAAGAAGAATCATGCTTCTTCTGGGTTTTTGATTGGGATTTCATTAAATCTACAGATCAATTAAGGGAGAATTGACATCTTAACAATATTCTGTCTTCCAATACATGAATATACCTCTTTACTTTTTTTCAGATCTTCTTCAGTTTCTTTCATCTGTGTTTTGAAGTTTTCAGCGTATGTATTATGCATGTATCTGTCAGATTTACACCTCAGTATTTAATCCTCTTTGGAGTTGTTGTAAATAGTACTTCTAAAAATTTTAGTTTTTATTTGTACATTTATAGTATATAGAAACAGGGATGAATTTTTATATTGATATTTTATCCTGTGCACTGCTAAACTCACTCATTAGTTCCAGGAGCTTTCTTGGACTATACCTCGGAATTTTCTATATAGAAAATCATGTCCACTGCTAATAGAGGTGGTTTTATTTCTTCCCTTACAAACTAAGTGAATACCTTTTGCTTTTTATTCTGCTGCTTTTTTGCTATGGCTGGAATCTCCAGGAATATTGAAAAGGAATGGTGAGAGCAGACATCTTTGCATTGTTCCTTATCTTAAAGGGAACATTCAGATTCAGTTTTTCACCATTAAGTATTATATTACTTGGTATTTTGCAGATTCCCTAATCAAATTAAGGAACTTCCCTTCTATTTCTACTCTTTAAAGTTTTTTTAAATCATGAATAAAGTTTGAATTTTGTTGAAGCCTTTCCTGCATTTATTGATATGATCATGTGGTCGTCCTTCTTTAGTGTGTTAATAAGATGCATTACATTGATTTTTGAATGTTAATCCAGCATTGAATTCCCAGGATAAACCCCACTCAGTCATGATCTTTTTGAAATATTCCTAGATTCAATTTCCTAATGTTTTCTCGAAGATTTTTATATCTATTGTACATTCATGAGGTTTATAGATCTGTAATTTTATTTTCTTGTACTTCGTTTGGTATAAGAATAATGCTGGCCCACTAAAATTAGCTTGAAAGTCTTATCTCTACTTTTATTTTCTGGAAAAGATTGTGTAGAATTGGTATTATTTATTCCTCAAAAGTTTGGTAGAATTTGGCAGTGAAACCACTTGGGCCTGGAATTTGCTTTGTTGGAATGTTTTTGAATTTGATTTCTTTAATAGATATATGACTATCCAGGCTAGCTATTTCTTTTTGAGTGAGTTTTAGTAGATTTCTTATTTTAAGAAATTGGCTCATTTTACCTAACTTATCCAATTTTAAGGCATAAACTTGTTCACAGTATTCCTTTACTATCCTTTCAAGGTCAGTGAGGGCTGTACTAACAACCCCTCTTTCATTATTTATATTAATGGTTTGTGTTTCTCTCTTTTATTCTTTGTCAGTTCATCAGTTTTATTGATCTTTTCAAAGAACCATCTTGTTGTTCTATAAGTGTCTTGCATTGTTTTTCACTTTTCAATTTCATTGCTTTCTGCTCTTTATCATTTCCTTTCTTCTGCTTGCTTTAGGCTTAGTTTGCTCTTCTGGTCTCTTAAGGTGGAAATTAGACCTTTCTTCTTTTCCAAGATAGGCATCTAATGCTGTAAGCTTTTCTCTAAGAAATGCTTTGGTACCATCTCACAAACTTTGATATATTTTATTTATTTTCATTTTTATTTAGTTCAAAATATTTTCTAATCCAACCTCCCTTTGCAGCCTCATCTTCTAAGACTTCCCTCATGTAGCTTGTGTTGTAGACATACTTATTTGATTTTATGCTTTTGTTCCTTCGCTTCTGATGTTTCTATTACTGTGACTCCTTTTTCTTAGTTCAATCTATCAGTCTTACTTATCCTCTTCAAATGTCATATACTCCATGAAGCTTTCCCTGATCACTTCCCAGGGAAGTGATATCCCTTCTTTGAGCTCCCAAAGTATATTATACTTTGCTAATGTCATTTAATAACTATTTCCTTATAGTTACTGCCTACTATAACCCATTTTCTTTGGCTACAGAGGAGCATTGGTAACTTTACTCTGGGTAGGGCAAACAATGGTCAGAGGAAACAGTTTTCCAGATTTTTGGATTGCAGTATTTCCCTGAATGGTTTCATTATGTACTTGATTACTCCTACAGGTGCCAATATACCTAAATAGGTGGTGGTGGTAGAGGCAGCAACTAAAAATTCTTCTTTGCCAGCTAAACTTACACCCAGAATGCTGAAGAATGGTTAAACAGTTCTTTGCTCAATGCTTCCAGTGATGAAAATCTAGAATGTACACATTGGGCATGTTTGTGAAAAATTATGTGTTGCACCTGTAGTCTGACTCATCCCCGTGTACCAAATAAGAATCCATTTTCTTTCTTCAAGTCTTCTCTTTGTTTCTCTACCACTGCCCTTCCCTCCAACACACTCTGCTTTTGTCCTTTTTATTCCTTCTTTTCTCTGGCTCCAAGTCTCTACCTTCCCTCCTGTTCCAAATTACAGCCCTTCTCCCAGCAGTTAACAAGGCCCTTGCCTTATCTTATATCTTTCAAATCATACACTACTGTATATAAAATAGGTAACCAACAAAGACCTACTGTGCACCACAGGGAACTTTACTCAATATTTTGTAATAACCTGTAAGGGAAAAGAATCTGAAAAAAATAGATATATATGTATGTATAACTGAAACACTTTGCTGTACACCTGAAACTAACACAACATTGTAAATCAACTATACTTTAATAAAAAAATAAATAAAGCTGGAAAAAAATCCCAAATCATATGGATGAAGATTTGGCAATGTGAGTCATTGTTCTTCTCAGGGCGGTCCCTGGAGAGGTAGATGTTGGCTTAAGAGGTGGGGAAGGGCATTGGATTGCCTCCTACACTGACTTGTTTTTTTCCTTCTGTGTTATTTTTTCTGCATTTCCTGAGTATTTTAAAAAGGCAGTGATCTTACATCATTCATGTTGAGTTCTTATCAATAGGTACCTTATAAGATCATATGCTCTCTTTTATGTATCTCCCAACTCTATTAGTTTAATCTTGGAGGATACCATGTCTAATTACCTTTTCCAAATTTCTGTGATTCTTTTCTCTTCTGCATTGATTACGGTGAGCAGGAGGAAAGGCACTTCATAACATATAATATTGTTTGTATACATATATCCACTAAATTAGAATATTTCTTGAGAGTGTAGATTAATTAGTCTTTTTTATTCATGTGTTTCCCACTTATCATTAATTACCATGGTGCTGGATATTTAATTCATCCTCAGTTAACGAATAAAATTGAAAATGAATGAATACAATTAAGACATGGTAACAACAACAACAAAAAAACAGAATACCTGGAAAAGTTTCAAAATGAAGAAATCTAATCAGATTTGCCAACCTGTTGAGGCAAAGAATGCAGAAGGATGTCTTATTAGGAATACAGATTTGGACTCCCTCTTGTGAGAGCACCAGATTCACAACTAACTTCTGAGCCATCATTGACAGGAAGACACTGGAACTCACCAAAAAACATACCCTGCATCCAAAGACAAAGGAGAAGCCACAATGAGATGGTAGGAGGAGCACAATCACAATAAAATCAAATCCCATAACTGCTGGGTGGGTGACTCACAAACTGGAGAGCAATTATACCACAGAAGTCCACCCACTGGAGTGAAGGTTCTGAGCCCCACATCAGGCTTCCCAACCTGGGGGCCTGGCAATGGGAGGAGGAATTCCTAGAGAATCAGACTTTGAAGGCTAGTGAGATTTGATTACAGGACTTTGACAGGACTGGGGGAAACAGAGACTCCATTCTTGGAGGGCACACAAAAAGTAGTGTGCACATTGGGACCCAGGGGGAAGGAGCAGTGACCCCAGGGGAGACTGAACCAGACCTACCTGCTAGTGTTGGAGGGTCTCCTGCAGAGGCGGGGGGCGACTGTGGCTCACTGTGGGGACAAGGACACTGGCAGCAGAAGCTCTGGGAAGTACTCCTTGGCATGAACCCTCCTGGAGTCCTCCATTAGCCCCACCAAAGAACCTGTAGCCTCCAGTGCTGAGTTGCCTCAGGCCAAACAACCAACAGGGAGGGAACTCAGCCTGACCCATCAGCAGACAAGCGGATTAAAGTTTTACTGAGCTCTGCACACCAGAGCAACACCCAGCTCTACCCACCACCAGTCCCTCCCATCAGGAAGCTTGCACAAGCCTCTTAGACAGCCTCATCCACCAGAGGGCAGACAGCAGAAGCAAGAAGAACTACAATCCTGCAGCCTGTGGAAGGAAAACCACATTCACAGAAAGACAGACAAAATGAAAAGGCAGAGGACTATGTACCAGATGAAGGATCAAGATAAAACTCCCAGAAAAACAACTAAATGAAGTGGAGATAGACAACCTTCCAGAAAAAGAATTCAGAATAACGATAGTGAAGGTGATCCAGGACCTCGGAAAAAGAATGGAGGCAAAGATCAAGAATATACAAGAAATGTTTAACAAAGACCTAGAAGAACAAACACCTAGAAGAATTAAAGAACAAACAGAGATGAACAATACAATAATTGAAATGAAAAATACACTAGAAGGAATCAATAGCAGAATAACTGAGGCAGAAGAACAGATAAGTTACTTGGAAGGCAGAATGGTAGAAGTCACTGCCGCAGAACAGAATAAAGAAAAAAGAATGAAAAGAAGTGAAGACAGTCTAAGACACCTCTGGGACAACATTAAACGCACCAACATTCGCATTATAGGGGTCACAGAAAGAGAAGAGAGAGAGAGAGAGGACCCGATAAAATATTTGAAGAGATTATAGTCAAAAACTTCCCTAACATGGGAAAGGAAGTAGCCACCCAAGTCCAGGAAGCACAGAGAGTCCCAGGCAGGATAAACCCAAGGAGAAACAGGCCGAGACACAGAGTAATCAAATTGACAAAAATTAAAGGCAAAGAAAAATAATTAAAAGCAACAAGGGGAAAATGACAAATAATATACAAGGGAACTCCCATAAGGTTAACAGCTGATTTCTCAGCAGAAACTCTGCAAGCCAGAAGGGAGTGACATGATATATTTAAAGTGATGAAAGGGAAGAACCTACAACCAAGATTACTGTAACTGGCAAGGATCTCATTCAGATTCAACGGAGAAATCAAGAGCTTTACAGAGAAGCAAAATTAAGAGAATTCAGCACCACCAAACCAGCTCTATAGCAAATGCTAAAGGAACTTCTCTAAGTGGGAAAAACAAGAGAAGAAAAGGACCTACAAAAACAAACCCAAAACAATTAAGAAAATGGTCATAGGAACATACATATCGATAATTACCTTAAATGTGAATGGATTAAATGCTCCAACCAAAAGACACAGGCTCGCTGAATGGTTACAAAAACAAGACCCATATATATATGCTGTCTACAAGAGACCCATTTCAGACCTAGGGACACATACAGACTGAAAGTGAGGGGATGGAAAAAGATATTCCATGCAAATGGAAATCAAAAGAAAGCTGGAGTAGCAATACTCATATCAGATAAAATAGACTTTAAAATAAAGAATGTTACAAGAGACAAGGAAGGACACTACATAATGATCAAGGGATCAATCCAAGAAGAAGATATAACAATTATAAATATATATGCACGCAACCTAGAAGCACCTCAATACATAAGGCAACTGCTAACAGCTATAAAAGAGGAAATCGACAGTAACACAATACTAGTGGGGGACTTTCACACCTCACTTTCACCAATGGACAGATCATCCAGAAAGAAAATTAACAAAGAAACACAAGTTTTAAATGACACAATAGATCAGATAGATTTAATTCATATTTATAGGACATTCCATCCGAAAACAGCAGATTAGACTTCCTTCTCAAGTGCACATAGAACATCCTCCAGGATAGATCACATCTTGGGTCACAAATCAAGCCTCAGTAAATTTAAGAAAATTGAAATCATATCACACATCTTTTCCAACCAGAATGCTATGAGATTAGAAATCAATTACAGGGAAAACAACGTGAAAAACACAAACACATGGAGGCTCAACAATACTTTACTAAATAACCAAGAGATCACTGAAGAAATCAAAGAGGAAATCAAAAAATACCTAGGGACAAAAAAAAAAAAAAAAAAAAAAAACCCTAGGGACAAATGACAATGAAAACACGACAATCCAACACCTATGGGATGCAGCAAAAGCAGTTCTAAGAGGGTAGTTTATAGCAATACAATTCTACCTCAAGAAACAAGAAAAATCTCAAATAAACAATCTAATCTTACACCTAAAGGAACTAGAGAAAGAAGGACAAAAAACCCCCCAAAGTTAGTAGAAGGAAAGAAATCATAAAGATCAGAGCAGAAATAAATGAAATAGAAACAAAGAAAACAGTGGCAAAGATCAATAAAACTAAAAGCTGGTTCTTTGAGAAGATAAACAAAATTGATAAACCTTTAGCCAGGCTCATCAAGAAAACAAGGGAGAGGACTCAAATCAATAAAATTAGAAATGAAAATGGAGAAGTTACAATGGACACCGCAGAAATACAAAGCATCATATGAGACTACTACAAGCAACTCTATGCCAATAAAATGGACAACCTAGAAGAAATGGACAAATTATTAGAAAGGTAAAACCTTCCAAGACTGAACCAGGAAGAAATAGAAAATATGAACAGCCCAATCACAAGTAATGAAATTGAAGCTGTGATTAAAAATCTTCCAACAAACAAAAGTCCAGGACCAGATGGCTTCACAGGTGAATTCTATCAAACGTTTAGAGAAGAGCTAACACCAATCCTTCTGAAACTCTTCCAAAATATTGCAGAGGAAGGACACTCCCAAACTCTTTCTATGAGGCCACCATCACCCTGATACCAAAACCAGACAAAGATACTACAAAAAAAGAAAATTACAGACAAATATCACTGATGAATATAGATGCAAAAATCCTCAACAAGATACTAGCAAACAGAATCCAACAACACATTAAAAGGATCACATACCATGATCAAGTGGGATTTATCCCAGGGATGCAAGGATTCTTCAATATACACAAATAAATCAAGTAATATTAACCATATTAACAAACAGAAGAATAAAAACCATATGATCATCTCAATAGATGCAGAAAAAGGTTTTGTCAAAATTCAACACCCATTTATGATAAAAACTCTCCAGAAAGTGGGCACAGAGGGAACCTACCGCAACATAATAAAGGCCATATATGACAAATCCACAGCAAACATCATTTTCAATGGTGAAAAACTGAAACTATTTCCTCTAAGATCAGGAACAAGACAAGGATGTCCACTCTCGCCACTGTTATTCAATATACTTCTGGAAGTCCTAGCCATGGCAATCAGAGAAGAAAAAGGAATTCAAACTGGTAAAAAAGAAGTAAAACTGTCACTATTTGCATATGACATGATACTATACATAGATAACCCTAAAGATGCCACCAGAAAGCTACTAGAGCTAATCAATGAATTTAGTAAATTTGCAGGATACAAAATAAATGCACAGAAGTCTCTTGCATTCCTATACACCAACAATGAAAAATCAGAAAGAGAAATTAAGGAAACAATCCCATTCACCACTGCAACAGAAAGAATAAAATACATAGGAATAAACCTACCTAAGGAGGTAAAAGACCTGTACTCAGAAAACTATGAGACACTGATGAAAGAAGTCAAAGATGACACAAACAGATGTAGAGATATACTATGTTCTGGGATTGGAAGAATCAACATTGTGAAAATGTCTATAGTACCCAAAGCAATCTACATATTCAAGGCAATCCCTATCAAATTACTAGTGACTTTTTTTTTACAGCACTAGAACAAAAAAATCTTAAAATTTGCATGGAAAAAAAAAATTTTGCATGGAGACACAAAAGACCCTGAATAGCCAAAGCAATCTTGAGGGAAAAAAATGGAGCTGGAGGACTCAGACTTCCTGACTTCAGACTATGCTGCAAAGCTACACTAATCAAGACAGTATGGTACTGGCCCAAAAACAGAAATATAGATCAGTGGAACAGGATAGAAAGCTCAGAGATAAACCCACACTCCTTTGGTCAACTAACATATGACAAAGGAGGCAAGGATATACAATGGAGAAAAGACAGTCTCTCCAATAAGTGGTGCTGGGAAAACTGGACAGCTACATGTAAAAGAATGAAATTAGAACACTCCCTAACACCATACACAAAAATAAACTCAAAATGCATTGAAGACCTAAATGTAAGAACGGACACTGTAAAACTCTTAGAGGAAAACCTAGGAAGAACACTCTGACATAAATCACAGCAAGATCTTTTTTGACCCACCTCCTAGAGTAATGAAAATAAAAACAAAAACAAATGGGACCTAATGAAACTTAAAAGCTTTAAACAGCAAAGGAAACTATAAACAAGACGAAAAGACAACCCTCAGAATGGGAGAAACTATTTGCAAACGAATCAACAGACAAAGGATTAATCTCCAAAATATATGAACTGCTCATGCAGCTCAGTATTAAAAAAAAAACCCAATCAAAAAATGGGCAGAAGACCTAAATAGACATTTCTCCAAAGAAGACATACAGATGGCCAAGAAGCACGTGAAAAGCTGTTCAACATCACTAATTATTAGAGAAATGCAAATCAAAACTACAATGAGGTATCACCTCACACCAGTTAGAATGGGCATCATCAGAAAATCTACAAACACCAAATGCTGGAGAGGGTGTGGAGAAAAGAGAACCCTCTTGCACTGTTGGTTGGAATGTAAATTGATACAGCCACTATGGGGAACAGTATGGAGGTTCCTGAAAAAACTAAAAATAGAATTACCATATGATCCAGCAATCCCACTACTGGGCATATACCCAGAGAAAACCATAATTCAAAAAGGCACATGCATCCTGATGTTCATTGCAGCACTATTTACAATAGCCAGGTCATGGAAGCAACCTAAATGCCCATCAACAGACGAATGGATAAAGATGATGTGGTACATATATACAGTGGAATATTACTCAGCCATAAAAAGGAACAAATTGGGTCATTTGTAGATGGACCTAGAGTCTGTCATACAGAGTGAAGTAAGTCAGAAAGAGAAAAACAAATATCGTATATTAACGCATATATGTGGAATCTAGAAAAATGGTACAGATGAACCAGTTTGCAAGGCAGGAATAGGTACATAGATGTAGAGAACAAACATATGGACACCAAGGGGGGAAAGTGGAGGGGTGGTGGTGGTGGGATGAGTTGGGAAATTGGGATTGACATATATACACTAATATGTATAAAATAGATAACTAATAAGAACCCACTGTATAAAAACAATTAAAAAACAAGAAATGCAAATTTAGCTCCAAATGCATAGAACATATGAAAGAAGAACAATACAGTCTTCTACAAAGTTGGCAAGCCTATTTTCTATTCTTCAAATGCATTCTCAATGGAAATAAAAAACAAGGAAATATCTAAGTCACTCATGTGACTTATGTGGTAGATCTATGATCTTATGATCTATGTGGTAGAATTAGGTGATATGCAGTGCTTAATTTCTATTTATGAAAATTAAGTCTTTCAAAATGCACCTATCATCAAAGTGTTAGATACAAATATCTCATTTTTCGGTGTGAAGCTCTCAGATGAATACAAGTTGAAAATTGTATTGGCATACTAAAATGTCTCAGAAAATTATATAAAAGAAAAGCTTCTTATTCAGGAAAATGTGCTGAACTGTATTTCTAAAAGTGAATCAGTGTTGGTTCAAGAAAACTTAATTGAAGTTACCTTGAGCATTGCCTTACTCTATTAGAAGCCTCTCAGATTAAGATTCTTCAGAGAGATTATAGAGCTGAAAGGAATAAGCATGATTCACATTTTTAATCAGGGGAACTTGTATTCCTTTATCTAGGAAAGCAAATCCTTCTTTTCATGCACCCTTAGGTTCTGCCTCTAAGTTTTTTTTCACATTGAGCTCTTCTTTCATATCCTGTGTCAGACGGGGTATCTTGGCAACTCTACTTCGGGTGTGGTCCTTGTCTTGGGGTAGTGATGGAACCTACCAGCAAGCCAGGGTGACTGTTATCCTGACTTGCTCAGTTAGCTCTTTTCTATACCAAGATGAAGACTGAAGTTTCATTTCAACAACCCAGACATATGTATCTATTTTAACAATGGCCAAATGAAGTTCTTTAAAATAAGACTTTGGAATAATTGAGGTTGATTCTGAAGACACAAAGCTATCAGTAATTTAAAGGTAAGTTTTAAAATAGTAAATGTAGGCTTGTAAGTGATCAATTACAGTATGTATACTCAGTAATCTTCATTAGAGGAGAGAAAAACATTTTAGCCATGGGTGGCTAGAAAACAAGGAGCAGTCCCAGTTTTTTACTCTGCTGTAATTTTTGCCCAAAATTGAGCAGCTGTTGTTCATCTTCTAATAGAAATATTCAGAGTCTTAGTTTCAGAAATTTTCAGAGTTTGCTGCATTTGCTGAAGCACCATTATATATATATAATACCTTTTGCCAAACTCTGGTATCATTTTTTAAAACAATTTTATTGAGATATAATTGACATTTATTAAACTACGTATATTTAAAGTATACAATTTGATAAATTTTAACATATGTATAAACCTATCATGCCATCACCACAAACAAAAATAATGACTATTTCAATCAGCTCCGAATGTTTTCTTGTGCCTTTTTATAATCTGTCCCATTCTCTTCAGAACCCTCTTCCCCCTCCCTAGGCAATAACTTATCTGCTTTCTGTCATTATGTATTAGTTTGTATTTTCCAGACTTTTACAAAAATGGAATATCAGAGTATTTTCTTTTTGGTACTTTGAAAGAAGTATGCTTCTTTCATTCAGCATACTTTTTTGAGATCTATCCATGTACTTGGCATGTATCAATTATTTTTCCTTTTGTTGCTGAGTAGTAATCCATTGTATGGATATACCTCAATTTGTTGATCCAGTCACCTATTGGTAGACATTTGGGTTGTTTTTAGTTTTTGGCTATTACAAATAAGTCTAAATTCCATAGACATTCTTGTATAAGTTTATGTGTGGATTGATACTTTTATATCTCTTTGGTAAAAGCTGGGAATAGAACTGTTGGGTCATGTAGTAGGTATATATTTACCTTTTTAAGAAATCGTCAAACTGTTTTCCAAAGTGATTGTACCATTTTACATTTCTAGTAGCAGTGTATGAAAATTCTAGTTGTTCTCCATCATTGCCAAGAAATGATATGATCAGTCATTTTAATGTTAATCTCTTTCCCTAGAGACTAATGATGTTGAGCATCTTTTGATGTGCTTATTTGCCATCCATATATCTTCCTTTATCTTCCTTGGTGAAGTGTCTGTTCAGTTGTTTAGTCCATTTTTAAAAATTGGGTTGTTTGTCTTATTGAATTATAAGAAATATATGTGTGTGTGTATATATATATGTTCATTCTGGATCAATGTCCTTTTTCAGAAAAATGTTTTTCAAATATTTTCTCCCGATAGTTTTAGAAGAGTAAACGTTTTTTAATTTAATGAAATAAATGTGATGATTTTATATTTGTGTCTTTTGTATTATATTAAGAAATCTTTGCAAAAACAAGATAATGAAGATCTTCTCCTAAGTTTTCTGCTGGAAATTTTAGATCTTAATTTAAGGTCCATGACCTATTTCAAGTTAATTTTGTATACATTCCCTAACCATGTGGTTATCCAGTTGTTCCAGCACCATTTTTTAAGAAGATTCTCATCTCCCCATTGAATTGCCTTAGCACATTTGTAGAAAACGAATTGATCGTATGTGTACTGGTCTATTTCTGGATTCTCTATCTCATTTTACTGAGCTAATTGTCTATGTTTTTGATAATACTATATTGTATTATTTATTGTAACTTTATAATAGACCTTGAAATCAAAAGTATAGATCCCTCAACTACATTCTTTATCAAAGTCGTTTCTGTGATTCTCTGTACTTTGAATTTTTACAGAAAAGCCTGTTGAGATTTTGTTTGGGATTGCATTTAATCTATAGATCAATTTGGGGAAAAATGACATCTGAACAATATTGAGTCTTCTGATCCATGAATATGGTATATGTCTCCATTTACTTAGGTCTTTTTAAATTTTTGCAGTGTTTTGAAGTGTTTAGTGTACAGGTCTTACACATATTATATTTGTTCTTTGAGGTTGCTCTTAAGTTTTGTTAGAGCAATCTTTAGCCTAGGTTAATTTGCTTCACTACCAAAGTAATACTCTTCTGAATACTTTACCCGATACCCTGTGGATTACAGAGTTTTCC
This sequence comes from Aethalodelphis obliquidens, assembly GCF_003676395.1. Taxonomy (NCBI): domain Eukaryota; kingdom Metazoa; phylum Chordata; class Mammalia; order Artiodactyla; family Delphinidae; genus Aethalodelphis; species Aethalodelphis obliquidens. Next base: position 26,593,166 of record NW_020837952.1, read on the forward strand.
ACTGAGTCTCATGGGAACATGAACTAGTCCTAGCCCTAGGTGGGTTTTATTTGTTGTTGTTGTTTTTGCCAGCAGCAGATAGTTTCTACTTGCATGCGTGTACTAACCAATACTCAACTGCATATTTAAGGGGGGCTTTCTGCAGATCTCAGGAATGTCTCCATTCTTCAGAACTCTGCCTTGCAAACTCTGGCTTTCTTGGCCTGCTGCATCTCTCAGCTTGTCTCCTCAACTCAGAGATTACCAGTCTATGCCTGGGATCCCCATTTCTACTCAGACACTAGACTGGGGCAATTGAAGTGCTCACCACACTGTTTCTCTCAGTGATCACTGTCCAGTGTTGCCTGACATCCAGCATCTGAAAACCATTGTTTCATATATTTTGTACAGGTGTTTAGTTGTTTCAGTTGGGAAGTTATACCTGGTCTCTGTTACTCCAGTTTTGCCAGAAACAGAAGTAATACTACTTTTAAAATCTTCTTTCTACCCTTATCTTTTTGCATTTGTACACTTTTATTTGGAAAGTTATTTCTCTGTACCTAGTATGTAAATTATGAGTTTTTAGTTTTAACTACTGCTTTTGAGGTGGAAGTTTCAGGTAAGACTTGAATCCCAGTAGAGAACTGAGATACAATATAGAAAATGTTGTGCATTTGAAGGCTTATTACTCACACGATGAGACTTTCTAAGGAAAGCAAAGCAGGCGCCCAAGTAGGTCTGAAAATGGCTTGAGAGAGCAGGGAAAAGGAGACTGGCTTGGCTTTTATTGTGACCGGGGGGTGGGGCTGCTCGCTGGAGCAGGCTTATATGGTTTGAACTTGTGCTGGAGCCAGAGGAGAGCTCTCTTATCAGCTTGCCCACATGTGGGACAGAAGAAGAAGTGGGAATGGTGAGGCTTGAAAGCTGTCAACAGTCAAACATCAAAAATGGAGTCAGACTCATAATTTACAACTCACCCTGATATTTGACTGATGACTGAAATGGGTCATGTTTCATTTAATTGAATTTGACCTTGTTTAAGTAAGTCCTTATGGCTCTATATAGGTCTTGTAGCCTGAGGTCAGTAAGGGAGGTGAAAGCTTCATTTTGCAAGCCTTTTGCAAGAGCCCAACATTGTGTATTTTGAGAAGTGAAATGAGCATCTTGATCACTTTCAGTCATGTTTAGAACTCTGAAGGGGATAGGGAGTGAGGCCTTGTATTGTGGCTTTAAGTATGTGCAGAAACATGTGAGATCTTGGTTTATATTTTGGGTATATATGAGGCAAGAGATTTCCGGATCTCTTTACTCTAAATAAAGAACATAGGGCTTCCCTGGTGGCGCAGTGGTTGAGAGTAAGCCTGCCGATGCAGGGGACATGGGTTCGTGCCCTGGTCCGGGAAGATCCCACATGCCACGGAGCGGCTGGGCCCGTGAGCCATGGACGCTGAGCCTGTGCGTCCAAAGCCTGTGCTCCGCAACGGGAGAGGCCACAACAGTGAGAGGCCCGCGTACTGCAAAAAAAAAGAGAAAAGAACCTTGAGTAAGAAATTGTTCTTGCTGGACTAGATGGACAAATAACAGTGGCTTAACAGTTTTTAAAAATGTGCAAATGGTGCCAAAATTCGGCCAGGGCATCCGGTGCATGAAGTTTTGGATTGTGTTGGCCCTTGGATCCCATCCATGGTTTGGGATATTCCTAGTTAAAGCAGCAGCTCTTGAGTGAGCATCCATCACATGTTGGTGTTCATAAAGTACCGTTCATAATACTTTTCATTAAATACATAAAATACAAAAAAAAACCCCAAAAACCCTCCCGTTGCTATTCACTCAGCTGTTCCCAAGGGGCTTCTCAGATAGCCAAGGGGTCTTTGAGAGGGCTGACTTCCTCCAGAAATAAGGCATTTGGCAAGGTACCGAAGGGGAGACCACCCCCTCCTGTAAGTAAGATATGCCAGAAAGGCGAGGTTTGTCTCTTTCCTGTGGGTACCATTTCTATTTTAGCAAAGAGGCCTTGGGGGCCTTGCTGAGCTTGCAGGGTGCTGCTTTCATAACCCAAGGCATAATGGGTATGGAGGAGCATGGTCAAGGCCTGTGAGAGCTTTTTGCTTCCAGGATGACCCGTGTACAGTCAGTGATTGTCCCTTTAATGGGGCAATCTAATGTGGCTGAGGAGGGCAGTTTTTTATCTCAGAAGTCCATGGGCAACTTGTGGCGATCATGGAGGGTCCGTAGACTTCAACAGGCATTAGAGGGAGTTGCTAAAGCCTCAACATGGAGGAGACTCTGGGGGAACACTAAGGAGAGTGCTATAGTATTTTAATTCAGACAGATTCTAGAGCCCTTTATCGTGGGGAGTCTCATTCAAGGTGGGTCAACTTGTGAAAAACAACATAAATGGGATTAAGAAAAATTTAAATGAGGAATGTGTTGCCATCAGAACCTAACTAGGCCTAAAAGATGTTGAGCTTGTTTTAGTTCAGTGGTTGTTTAGAGAGTTGATAGCTGTTTCTTGACAGTGGCGGGATAGAGTTGCTTTTAGGAATGTGACAGCAGCATGTACCACAGTGACTAGTCTTCCTCACATAAGTGACTGACCATAAGTAGTCTGTGTACAACATGAGTGGGCCTGTATATTCCACAGTGTATCAGCCTTTCTCCTGAGCTCTATCTAGAATTAGGGCCAATGCCTGGTTGAGTCATACAACCAGTGGTCACAGGGTAAGAGCTTAGAGTTAGTCACAGCTTATGCTGGAATCAAACTCATGATTCAATCTGAGATACACAGATAGGTCTGGTCCTATCCCACGGCACATGACCCAGGGTCACTTTTTTTTTTTTTTTTTTTTTGCGGTATGCGGGCCTCTCACTGTTGCGGCCTCTCCCGTTGCGGAGCACAGGCTCCGGACGCGCAGGCTCAGCGGCCATGGCTCACAGGCCCAGCTGCTCCGCAGGATGTGGGATCTTCCCGGACCGGGGCACGAATCCGTGTCCCCTGCATCGGCAGGCGGACTCTCAACCACTGCGCCACCAGGGAAGCCCCCAGGGTCACTTTTTAAGTAGGACCCCAATCTTATACTCCTGTCTCTAAATGTTAGTTTTCAAAACTTTCTAATTAGGTCAGTTAAATCTATGACAGAGGCTCAGTAGGACTCAGCAAATGCAGCATAAAGCAGCACAGCCCAAAGTGCAAGCTTGCCAGCAGGCAGCAGCATAGCTCAAAGAATGTGCTAGACAACAAGCAGTAGAGCCAGTTAGCCAGTTGTTTGATCCAGTACATTCCCTTTATACCAAGTTGCATCACCATTGGAAAAGAAAAGTTAAATAGTACATGGTTATACTAAACCAAGGAGCTCCTGATTTAGTATATCAGTTAAAAAAAAATTGTGATTGGTAGACAGAGAGGTAGGATGAAGGCACAAAAGAAAGTGTAATCATCTTTTTTAGGGTAGAGAAGGATTTAAAGAGAAGGGAACACTTGAGCTGGTCTGGAAGGAAGATTAGAAGTTTTCCAGGTGGAAAACTGCTGGAGTGGGGATGGGTTGGTTTGGTATTATAAGCTGAAAGAATTACACATGCAAAGATGTGCAATAGTGCATTTAAATAATTGTAAGAAGCTCAGGATGGTTGAAGTGGAACATTCACATCAGCAGTTAGGCTAAAGCAGATAGTGGAGACCTTTGTGCTCCACTGAAAGAAAATCATGATAAGGTTTACATTTGGAAAGGTCAGTATTGCAGCAGTACATGAATGACTTAGAGGAAATGTCTGGAAGCCAGGAGGCCCAAGGCTACAGTTAGCTCATGTGGAACTTTTATGCAAATTAATGATAGATAGATAATGGTATCCTTTCTTAAGGTACTTTATTTATTGGAAAATATTCATATCACTGATTATAATGGATGTTTTATTGTGAAGTGAGAAACTTTTATAAAAAACATATAAATCTGTAATGCCCATGAAGTAAATGGTACCTTCATCAACAATCTTAAGTGTGGTGAGTGGGCAGAGCACAGACTATACAAACATGCATATCTATCATCTATCAAGGCCAATAGCAGCAATTTAAGTTGATATAATCCAAGGGCTTGGTGATCTATGGTTACTCAGACTTGAAATTCCAGATGTAAAATTTGAAAAAGTGGTAGGACTCTTAAGAAATCTCCAATCCTGCCCTGTCCCTTGGGAAATGGGTGGATAATTATGTCATCCAAAAAATGGGCAATAAAAAAAGAAACAGGGTGGTGGTTGGAGGGGTATATTAGGAAATGATAGTTTGGTTTAGCTTTAGACATACTAAATTTGTAGTATTTTTGGACTTACCTGTAGGAAATTAGATATACTAATCTGTAGCTCAAGACAAAAAAGTAGATTGAAGTCACAGACTTGATAGTCACCAACATATTGGCAGTCATAAAAGACATGGGAATATGTCATGCTTCATTACAGGAAATTAGATGGCTGAAAGAACCAAAAGTAAGCATGGCTCCTTGTCTCTTCCTCCCATTTTTTCTAATATTGTGACAGGGTTCTTGTATGATTTCATACAGGGAGAAGTTGAGTCTCCCAAACAACTGGTATTGGATTGTCATCCTTCTACCCTGATGTGTGGGGACTCAGAGACAGATTTAATTCAGTTTTAGAGAAATGAAGCAATGTGCCTTTTCTTGAATCTGCTAGTTCATATTCTATATATAGAGGCAACAAAGCTTCCTGATTGAATACAATGGCTCTGGAGGCCAGTGTTCCTTCAACGTGAGAAAGTGACATCCCAAAGTGGAACATGGCACGTATAGAGAAGAACCAGCAAAATGGGGATAACACAATAATAAGGGCAATCTGGACAGAGAGGCAGAGAGTGAAGCGATTAGGGACTTTGAGATCAGATTGCCTGGGTTATAATGCAAGCTCTGCCTCTTACTTGCTACATTAACACGTTAATTCTCCTTATTGGGTCAATTTCCTCATCTGTAAAATGAGATAATAATGGAATGACCTCACAGAGTTGTTTTATTAATCATAGGATTAAATGAAGTGATATGTATAAAACTTTTAATTTAGTACCTACCGCATTTGTTTTTAGCAAATGCTAGTGATGTGCATTTTGCATAAGGAATCTATGTGCTTGCTGTCGATGTGTGTGTCTTTACAGTATGTATAGAAAAATGTTGTAACTATAATTGATTAATTGATGCTTATTCTAATTTATTCACAAAGGGCTTTGATGTGGCACTATCATTAGATACAAATATAAAGAGATTAGAATAAAAGGACAAATAAGTTGAGTCATATAAAGCTAAGAGGACACAGCAACACATGCCATAAAGTACAACACAGTATTTGCAAGTGGTCATATATTCAGCTGAACAAATTTTAAAAGGTGGAGTATACATTTTGGCTAATTCTTCTTTCCAAGATAGTTTCTGGGTTCATGCCATTCGTGTATTTCCACCCTGTACTCCTTGCATCTTGGCAACGGAGTAGTGTTTCACTCTCCCTAAAGAGAAAATGTTTTCAAAAAGTTCTTTTCTCCTGTCTTCCCAATTTTGGTTAAGTGTTCATATGCCCAACTCTCAGAAGTAAAACTTTGGGCATATCTTGGTCCCTTTCTCCCTATATCGACTCCATTAAGGACATGTTTTCCTCCTTTGCAGTGCCTGTCCTATCAGATCTCACCTTTCCATTCTCACCGTCATCCCTTTGGTTTAGATCTTCATCACTTCTTGGATGTCCTTTATATTATTTTCCTATCTGTTTTGCCCTCTGCCGTTTGATCTCACCCTATTTCAGTCCCTCTAATACATCTTTATCAGATGTATCAGTAGCTGCTCCAAACAGAGGTATAATCCTATTACCCACTCGCTCGAAAACTTTGAGTGGCTCCCTAATGCATTCCAAATAAAGGATAAACACCTGAGGTACAAGGAATCCTCATAATCTAATCCCACTTTTTATTTCCAGATTAATCTTTTACCATGTTCCAACACATAGCTGTGTTCTAACTGCTACCCCAGTGCTTTCTTCTTTCCTTGTTCCTGCATGTTTAGAGCAGTGTATTAATCGTGTCTGTGTTCCATGAAACACAGAGTGGAGTGCCTTGCTTAAGGTAGAGAGTTCAAGTAAAAACTAGTTTTCCTTTTTGTGAATTGAAAACCCATGGAGTGCTGCCCCCTTTTGTTTACAGTAGCCTAGAGTCCAAACCACCAAATAGGGAATGATGCTGAATGACTCATCTTTTCCTTTTGGTTCGAACCCTCATGGAAACAAATAAGGCAGGGTGAAATAATTCCATACTCTTTTTTCATTTTATCTAGCTTCAAAGATTGTTTAAGGAGATAGAATTCTGTATAGAAAACTTGGATCTCTACTGATACAAATCATATATGTAAACTCAGAGCTGGAGTAAAGCCAATAGTACTTTGAACATTTCCAGAACCCTAAGAATATTCAGGCTTTAACATAGACTTTTATGTAAAAGCTAGGGGATGATCCAAGAACATATATTTCCTAAAGACTTTGTAAAGTTAAAGGGCAGCCTCCAGATTAAAGGGATACTGAGGCAAGTAGCAAGGTGGTTTTTCACACTGATACTTGGCATTTGGTCAAGTAAGAAATAATGTACCTGACCTAGAAGATAAAGAGTACTTCTTCCTTTTTTATTTTAATTAATTTTTTTTTATCGGAGTATAGTTGGTTTACAATGTTGTGTTAGTTTCTGCTGTACAGCAAAGTCAGTTATATATATATCCACTCTTTTTTAGATTCTATTCCCATATAGGTCATTACAGTGTATTTAATAGAATTCCTTGTGCTATACGGTAAGCCCTTATATATATATATATACGGTAAGCCCTACTTCTGTAGGACCTTGCTGGGTTCCCAGTTTGTGACTCCACCTGAGCCAGTCTCGAAGACCCAGCAGAAGTAGAGAGGAAGGATGACTCAGTCCAGTAAGGATGATGGCCACATTTTTAAGAAGGGATGACAGGATGATAGATGCACAGGAAAAACATCCCAAGTGCATGAGGTCTCCTGATTATAATATGAACATCCAAGGCTGTGAATTTTAGAGCTTTATAACCATGTCTTTGTTATGAATCACATTGAACCTCTCTAGGTATAAAGACAATGAATAGTAGATAAGCATGCACTATAAAGAACAGGAAATCTCAATTAAGACAGGCCTTGAGCTTTATCTCAGATGTCAATAAAACCAAACTTCCTTGGATCTGAAAGGGAAAGGCATTCTAAAACTGAAACTCAGCGGTTGACAGGATGCTCCGCACCTCGTGGAGGAGGACAGAAATGTTGTGGGCTGGTGCCTGATGCAATCTTGGCACCATCTTTGATTAGGAGCTAATGTTAGCAGAAAGATCAGGTGTCAGTCATGACCAGAGTTGTTCTTTACTATCTTGAGAAGGTCACTGGATTGCTGCCCCTTCTTTTTTGAAACCTGATCTGGGGACCACGAACAGCCACAATGAGCTGGATCACTGCCATGTGTTCTAAATTGGGCTGACAAGGCTGACTCAGTGCCAGGAGTAGACACAGGATGCAGCTTGAAATATTCAGATGGAGAGAGGGTTGGGTTCTTTTTCACTTTCAGTAATGCTATTTGAAGAGATAAGATTGGATATGAACATCAAAGAGTAAATTAAATGAGATTTGTCTTGCATTTGGATAGAGGAGATCCACAATGGTCTGCCACTTTTCCATGTTAAATTTTAGGTTGTGGATTACCTTCCTGTCTTGGGAGGCTGCTGTTCTTTTCCAATGTGGTGGGCCTTCTCCTTAACAAGGTAAATTTAAACTTAGTTCAAATGTCCCGTGAGAAACAATGGAAGATCCCTCTTGTGAGCAAGGATATGTACATAGCCATAAACACAGTTTCTGTTATTTCTGTGTGAATTTGCCAGCTGCACCTCACTAGAGCTGAACTTTTGCTACATAAATAAAACCATCTGTTGTATCCCAAGAATTTCAGTCTCTAGAGAACAGGATCATAAACAATCGATCCTCCCCAGAACTTGCAGTATGTTAGTTTGAGTAAAGCTTTCCCACAGCACTGCTTTAATTATTTTATCTGTTTTTAATCTAAGGATTTTATAATTTGGTCTCTCTAATCTAATGTTTTTTGTGGGTATGTAAGGAAAAAGTCTACCCCACCACTTTGGGCAATGTGAAGAAAAAATGCATCCTTTAAGGTATTTTGCTGAATGGATCACAAATAGATGCTCAGACAGATTAAGAGAGAGTTTGGAAGACGGAAGTATATTATTCCATTTTTCTGATGGGAAAATGAGACATAGAGTGATAAGTTCAAGGTCCCACGTACCACAACTATTAACGGCTAAACATGATCCAGATTTTGTGAATCCCAGTTGAATAATCTTTTTACTCAACACTGTCTTCAACTTGATGTTTATTTTCTTTGAAGGATGGATAGCAATCATGTTTCTTAGTAAAACAAAGAGAATCCAATCTTTGACCAATTGACCAAACAAGACCCACCAGCTGGGAAATTGGTTGCCTCATAAAAGTGAAATTAGCTTCTTTCTGCTTTTCTGTTTTCTTTAACCTCTCCTGCCCTCTTTAGCAGAAATTGTTTAGTGTTATTTCATTTCATGGAAGAAATGAATTTCTAGGAGGCTTCTGAAACTAGAATATGTTTGTCTAGAAGACCAAAAGGGATTGATCACAAAAGTCTTATCATTTTAAAAATTAATTTATTTTTGGCTGTGCTGGGTCTTCGTTGCTGCGCACGGGCTTTCTCTAGTTGCGGCGAGCAGGGGCAACTCTTCGTTGCGGTGCGTGGACTTCTCATTGTGGTGGCTTCTCTTGTTGTGGAGCGCAGGGCTTCAGTAGTTGTGGCACGTGGGCTCAGTAGTTGTGCCTTAGCGGGCTCTGGAACACAGGCTCAGTAGTTGTGCCGCAGGGGCTTAGCGGCTCCGCAGCATGTGGTATCTTCCCAGACTGGGCTCGAACCCGTGTCCCCTGCATCGGCAGGCAGATTCTTAAGCACTGCGCCACCAGGGAAGTCCCGAAACTGTTACCATTGAATGCTGGCCAGAGAGTGTCTCTATACACAAAGCTGTATTAGAATCACCTGGGGAGCTTAAAAATGAAATACTAATGCCTGGGTCCCACACCCAGAAAGTAGAATTTCTTTGGTCAGGGCAGGGATCTCTAACATAATTCTGAACGTGCAGGCCGGGTTTGAGAACTACTAGTTGATGCACCTTATTCCACAGGGGCAATGAGCCTATGGATTCCAGTCTTTCTGCTAGGGTGGTCTTCTTAGGAATCATTTTAAGTGAAGCTAAGAAATCAGGTAGCAATATGGAAGGAGGCTCAGGAGGGATGGAAAACAGCTGAATGTAGTGGAAAGACTCACTAAAAACTGGTTTCTACTTTTTCCTGAGATTTGACTAATTCTCCAGTAAAGCTTAGGTGGTTGGAAGTATGGAACATAGATTGACGGGGTTTCCTGACCATGGCTCCTGCCGGAGCTGGCCACAGTTCCTCTGGCACCGTTTTTATAGCAGGTTGAAATACTATATAGACTCTGCCTCTTTAATTTGGATGTATAACAATGCTGTTGTTGTTATGATTTATTTTGGCACATAAAGGTATTAATAGCAAGTATCTTCACTGAAATTGTATTTGGATGTGACTTAGTAGGCTGCTCTATGCACACACTGATATTTACTGAGCTATTTGGGAACAGGATGTACCCTGCATCTTAAGTGACCATGAGCCTCCCCAGTCCAGTAAATGCATACTTCAACTAAGTACAATTTTTAAATATCTCAATGCTTAGAAGTAATAAAAAGAAATTCAAAGAAGTTTAAAAAATAGTTAAAGCTGATGTCTACTTTTTCTTCGGGACAACAAGGTATCACAGATATCAAGTCAATGTTCGCAGTTTGGGAAGAATCTATTCATGAGTTTATCTTATGCCAAAACCATGGGCAAAGTGAATCCTTGTAGCTCGTTATGAGAATTAATCCAAGTTTTGTTTAGTGTTAGTATCCTTACTGGTTCCTCTTTAAAAATAGTTCTTCTTTTAGTTTGTAGTTCGTGCTTTTCCCAGGCTGGTTCGGAAGAGCCTGGTAAGGCAGCAGCAAACAGGGAAAGGACAGCTCTCCACCTAAGGCACACCAGTTCTCTGGTCAGAAGGCTTTCTGTTAGCATAAGGGAGTGTGCTGGGAGGAGATGAGGGTAGTTTCATCTGTAGGCGTGAGGTCACTCTCTCTTTACTTTCTAGGATAGATCTGTTCTGGCCATAAGACATACTTTATTTTTATATCGTGGCTTTAAAAATATTGGATATTGCCAGATACCTACTATTTTAGAACAAGGCAGGAAGGGCTAAGTGAATTTTTTTAAAAAAACCACTTAATGTGTTTCTTAATACATGTAAATTTTTCTCAAGAGAACCAAATATGGTATCGATTTATAAAGTTTTGTTCTGTTCGTTATTTCTCTTTCAAAATAAGAATGCCACATCCAAACAGTTAACCACTTACTTAGATGGGACATTAAAATTTTTTTGACAATTGGTTCTTTAAAGGCTTTGGTGTTAAAATAGTTTATAATGATTCTGTTGTAACAAAATGACCTAAAAGAGTAATGCTCAGGGCCAGCTAGTGTGAGTGAGTTCTGGTGCCGGCTTCACTACTCACTAGCTCTGTGACATCGAGCAAATTATTTTGATCTCTGTTCACAGGGGGAGAGAGGGCAGAGGGACTGCTACACCAGCTTTAAATACTATGGTGCACTTAAACACTATTTATATTTCAATGAAGAAATTCTAAAATGAAATTTTATACAGATTTGCTTTCAAGAAATTCATCTCTGTTGTAAATTATTACTTTAATCATCCCTTAGAAGAACCAGTTTATACTCAAGAATATATAGCAAATTATTTGTGTAAGAGACATCAAGATGGACCCCCGCCACCCCCTGCCCCCCATTTGCTCTTTCCTTCTATGGGAAAAATCTGTTTCCCTGGCCTGTGTATCTTGGAAGTTCTGATACATTATTTTGTCTCTCTTAGATACCCTCAGCACATATGGTAGACTTTTTGATGAAACTAGTGTGACAAGTCAGAGCCCAGAGCAAAACTTTCTGCTTGGCGAATGTCTCTGTTCTCACAGAAGTTGCTATGAGGCTGGTCGTACCTCCAGCAAAACTAGTGCAGTAATGTGAGGGCCCCAGCCTGCTTGTCCCGTCATGGTTGCTGCATTGCCCTGACTGAGATGGACTCAGTCCAAGATCAGCCAGTCACCTCCCCCACACCAACAGAATTCTCTCTCAGACCCCTATTCCTAGTCCCTCCTTCTTTGCTTCACCAGAAGACCTTACTTTCTCACAGAATTTTATGGGAAAATAGAGGCTATGTGTTGGTTAAAAGTGAATTTCCATGCAGGAAATGTTGCTTTCTCTAAAATAAGGTCCTGGATTTTACATAAAAAGGAAGTTTCTCCAAGATTCTGTGAAGCATTATCCGACTGAAACTCTTGTCATTAAAAATGAAAATAGCATGTTCTCTTAACACACAGGTCTTTTTGAAGGAAAATGCTGTGTAATTGTAAGTGAAAAAGGACATGTATATTTTTGTCCAATGTATTATTACATTTTAAATGAGGGGAAATAGCTGTCAAATTAAAAGCTTCTGATAATTGATGAAAATAATTAAAACCTAGTAAGTGGTTGTTAGAAATTATATTTAAAAATTGTTAACCATGAAACTCCTAAAAGTAAGCACAATGAGTCCATAGTATGTATCGAAATATTTCATGAAGAAAAAGAAAGTTATTACTTAGACAATCAGTTGAAATTGGAGAAAATGTCCTCTTCACTGTTACACAGTATGGGCTTATTCAAAATGTTTTTAAAAACATATCTGTTGAGCTTTAGAAAATTATTGGTAGAGTTATCACAGCAAGGTTGAGAGAATTGGATATCTGTAATGGACCCTCTAACCCCCTTATCTGGAAAATACAAAATGTCCTCTAGATGGAGCACCAGGACTTCTCTTTGTTAAGATAAATAAGTCTTAATTTTGTGAAAGGAACTTCAGAACTTCATTTTAAACAGAAAATAAAGAACCTGTTCTTAACTTTGGCATGTATTACCCAGAACATGTACTATTTAATGAAGGAAATGTTATATTTCAGACAACTTATCCTTGCATGTGCTGGAGTAAAATGTGTTTGATTTTTAATTATCCAAGTGAGATTCACTGGGTCCTGGAGACTTGCTGTGGCATGTGCAAGAGCCAGAAAAGCTGCAGATGTTCTCTAAAGACTTGAGTATAAGTGAGAGGGAGGGATGGTGGAGGCTAAGAGCCACAAAGGTTAGGAAAAGTCCCTTTGCTAGATGGAAGCATTCTCCAAAGGTAGCTTCAGTGTCTACCGAAGAAGTAATCATGAATGTGAAATACAGAAAGGAAGTTTGAAGTTATCTAATGCATTCTTCTCATTTTGCAAAAGAATAAAAAGAGAATCAGAGAAGTAGATGTCTTTCTTTTATGCTGATGCAGTTAGTGATGTCACAGACAAAATTGACTAAGTAGTATGGTGAAGCTTTGTGGTTTTAGATGTCTAGCATCCAGTCCCTCTTCCTAAAAACACTGATTTTCTTTTGGGAATTATATTCCCCAAAGTGTATGGAATCTTACAGTGGAATCTGACGTGTCCCATGAAATTCCTTCTGTATAGCCAAGGGTTAGGTATGTGACCCAATCAGTTTTCCAGGGACTTCAAATCTTGAGCAGAGTTTTTGTAAGAAGATAGGAAAGAGTTGGAATTCATTTATCTTAGGTAATCTTATAACCTAATATTCATTTGACTAAACATGATTCTTTTTTCCCCCCAGCTTTACTGAGATATAATTGACTTATAGTATTGTGTAAGTTTAAGGTGTACGACGTAATGTTTTGATATATGTATTCATTGCAAATTCCAAGCATGATTCTTCAACCTTCTTATTAGTTCTATGAGATCTCCAATAACCTGATAATTCCCCTTTTGCTTAGGTTGGCCAGAGTTAGTTTCTGATACTTGCAACTAAAGAACCTTGTGATTCCAGCAACTACCATCCACCCAACAATGAAGCAAGACCTTCTTATTACAAATTTAAATCACCCAGCAGAGCTGCCTTAGGTCACCAAGAGTAATTTAAGACTGATTCATACAGGAAAAATAAAAACACTCTTCTAATTGCCCTGACCAGAAGTATAATCAGAATACTATGTTCTAGATCTTTTGAACAATTCCAAATTTTAAATTCTAGTCAGATTAATCTGACAACGCTATTGTAATAAACATTTGTTGCCTCAATAAGAAAAGTTTTCTGTTATATAATATTATGCTAGAGAACACTCTAAAATTATATTTAAGATAGCATTTACAATCTTTTCTGATGATAAAAGTAATACTGATTTATTTTGCTCAGATTTTTTCCTAAATCTAAAAATTATATAAAATGAATAAACTGTTGCTTCTTTTCCTATTAGAAATGAGGAAAAAATTCTCCAAACTGGTAAAGTAGTACAAACAATAAGCTATAGAATTATGTGAGTCAGACTAAAATAACAATGAAATACTATGACTGTTGAAATTTCTTTCCTCATTCAAATTCTTTCTCAAAAGCATTTAGCTTAACCCTGCTATGTAGAAAATGTGTACAAAAACCTCCTTTTTCTTTTTAATGTAATTTCTTTTAATATACCCAGCAAGTAATCACTCACTCCCACCCACGGTATCTCAAAATATAATTTTTAAAAAGGAGTTTGATGTTTATAAAAGTTTCTTAGGCTATTATAACTAATCTTTGGAATAATGCAGTAGGATATGATTTATAAGCTGACAGGTCTCGTGTTTTAACAATGAAATCTACTGGAAACAGTTAGACCATTCTTATCTTAATGACATTTTAAGGCAAAATTTGCATTTTGGCTCAGCTTGCAAAGCAGGGGAAAAGAATGCTCCGAAGCCTGAGAGCAGGCACGTTGGCTTTCAAAAGCAAGCCAGCAGAGGGCTTTCCTGGGCTTGCTACAAGTGCCTTGTTGATGGCATATTCATAGCACAATTGAAGAAAAATTACCTTATGAAATATAAACTCATATTAAAAGGAAATCAATTTCCTAGATATGAGCTACCTTATTAAATAAAAAGAAAAGCTGGTTAGTAGACTGAAATTTATATGATTTAATTCAACCTAAAATTTGTCTTTTTAATGTAACATCCTTTTGAAGGTCACAATGTGTGTTAATCAGGTAGAAGTGCAGGTAAAACCTCACCAGACTGTGGGGTCCACTCATATTAGATTTTGATGTAGGTGGTGCCGTACTGTGGCTTTAACTGGGTTGCCGTGCACTGGGGCTGGAGCCAGCTCGTACTGGCTCGTGAAAGCCTGTTATTAAATTTGCAGAATTTAATGAGTCAGTTGGAATCACATTTGTAGCTCAAAATTGGCCATGGTGGGAATATTTACACCATGGAAATATGCAAACACTCTAAATCTGGGCACTCCCCTTTCCCCTGAGCTGGTTGTTAAACATTTACCAGCACATCTCTGGATATAACAAAAAGGGGATTTTCTTAAGAATTGTGCCATCTCACACCATTTTCATGCCTGTTCATGCCTGCCTCTGTCCAGGCTGGCTGAGTGCACAAAAAGTCATTCTTGAAGGTTTGGTTCCAGTGTCTTAGATATTGGGAGCTCAGTCTGGCTCTTTCTTCACCGACAAGTAGGTGGGATCTGGAGGTGGGCTCTGGAGTCGCCCTTGGGGTTTGGTGTGCAGGGGAACGTGTGTGGATGAGGCAGTGAGCGCAGGCCTTGATGTGTCTGTGAGCAGTGGGCTGCAGCCCCTCTCTCTGTACCTATTGTTTATTTTCTCCCCTCTGGTCTTTCACAGGTTATAGTAATTGAGATTGTCTCAGGCAAGGTTAACCTATGTCTCAGCTGTGCCTTCTAAAATGCTATGTCCTTTCAGCTTCACACCTCACATGGCATCTGTCATTGTTGATGTAATAATATTGTTATTTATAAATGTGGTGGGGCCTCAGATTTATGAACACCACATGCAGATGTGCAATGAAAAATTAGGTTCTTTATTTTTTTCTGTAGCTGACCTTATTATGATCACCATCCACAGCTCTATTTGGTTGGCTTCGGTAAATGTCCTTCACAATTCCAGCCCCTTCCCCGGCTGGCATCTGCATGTGGAGGTGTCACTGTCCTTGACTGTCTTTGGAACACTGGCTCTGAGGTCTGTACAGTGTTCTCTGAACTAGTGCTGATCTCCGCTGGGAGTGGCTGGTCTGGACTTCTCCGTGGGTTGGTGACCTTTGCTCTACAGTTGTTCGTATCCCTCGTGTTTTGCTGATGTTTGCAACTGCTGATGGAAGCTGCTGTAACTCTTGCTTTGTTATTCTGGTTATTTTCTGATGATATGGGGCTCTCCTTCAGCTCTCACTGGCTTTGTGTAACCCTTTGAAGTCTGTGAATCCTCGGCCATGCATCCAACCACCAGACTTCTGTGTCGGAGGTGCTTCTTTCTTCAGATAGCTGCCCTCTGGTGAGCTCTGAAGTCAGACTCTCAACAACCTTCCATAGCATTCCTATGGAAGCATGGTCTCATCTGTCAAGTGGCATCTGAGGGCTGCCAGGAGAGCTGCACTCAGGTCCTCCCTTTGCTTAATCCATACTTTGCTTCTACCTTCCACATGTCCTTTGTGGAGCCACCTTCTTCCCAACCTTTGATTCTTTCTCCTCCCCACAGTCTTTCTGGCTGTGTGTGATGACCTTTAACTCCTTCTTCCTCCTTACCTTACTGAGAACTCCATAGAAAACTTTAAGACCTAATTCCTAAGTCCTGCCTCTTAATATATGAGGGGGAGAGAAGTAGTATAGAAAATCTCCTTCTTTGGAGATTTTGGAAATACTGTTGGAAAAGCTTGGCTTTTAAATTTATTATCTTTTTGTAGGCAAAATATCCTATTTTGTAGTTTTGAAGCTGAATATCATATTTTCCTTTTTTCCTCTGAATAATATGAAATCCTAAATGCAGATATACGCCTCATTCTAACTTGGAGAAGATCATACACATAAAATTGCAAAAGAGAAAAAATATATTAATTATCCCCATTACATACATGTAACTTTGCTCACCCTCTGGGTTATATACGCTCCATGATAGAAGGCTCTCCTGCTGTTCAAGACCTGTTCTCTCTCTTTGAATTTGCAAACAAAGCAACTGACATAGGATTAATCTCCAAAATATACAAGCAGCTCATGCAGCTCAATATCAAAGAAACAAACAACCCAATCCAAAAATAGGCAGAAGACCTAAATAGGCATTTCTCCAAAGAAGACATACAGACTGCCAACAAACACATGAAAGGGTGCTCAACATCACTAATCATTAGAGAAATGCAAATCAAAACTACAATGAAGTATCACCTCACACCCGGTCAGAATGACCATCATCAAAAAATCTACAAACAATAAATGGTGGAGAGGGTGTGGAGAAAAGGCAACCCTCTTGCACCATTGGTGGGAATGTAAATTGATACAGCCACTATGGAAAACAGTATGGAGGTTCCTTAAAAAACTAAAAATAGAATTACCATCTGACCCAGCAATCCCACTTCTGAGCATATACCCTGAGAAAACCATAATTCAAAAAGAGTCATGTACCACAATGTTCATTGCAGCACTATTTACAATAGCCAGGACATGGAAGCAACCTAAATGTCCATTGACAGATGAATGGATAAAGAAGATGTGGCACATGTATACAATGGAATATTACTCAGCCATAAAAAGAAACGAAATTGAGTTATTTGTAGTGAGGTGGATGGACCTAGAGTCTGTCATACAGAGTGAAGTAAGTCAGAAAAAGAAAAACAAATACCATATTCTAACACATATATATGGAATCTAAAAAACAAAAAAATGGTTCTGAAGAACCTAGGGGCAGGACAGGAATAAAGATGCAGACGTAGAGAATGGACTTGAGGACACAGGGAGGGGGAAGGGTAAGCTGGGACAAAGTGAGAGAGTGGCATGGACATATATACACTACCAAATATAAAATAGCACAGGGAGATAAGCTCAGTGCTTTGTGACCACCTAGAGGGGTGGGATAGGGAAGGTGGGAGGGAGATGCAAGAGGGAGGGGATATGGGCATATAGGTATACGTATAGATGATTCAGTTTGTTATACAGCATTGTAAAGCAATTATACTCCAATAAAGATGTTTAAAAAAATTAAACAAAATAAAATGAGGATAATGATAAAAAAATAGATACCTTATATGATAAAAAATATATTGATATATAATTTATCATATGCATATATTTATGTGCATATATTAATATATGTGCCTATATACCTATGATGTATGTATATGTGTGTGTATACATACATGCATACGTGTATGTATACACACACACACACATACACATATAAAACCCTGTTTATGTTACTCCTTTGCTTCAAACTCTCCACTAGTTTCTATTCTTCTGAGGGTAAAGTCCAAAATTCTTACAATGGCCCAAAGCACTTGAATGACCTTCCTTTGCTGTTCCCACATCCCAGCCTTGGCACCGTTCTCTCCCGGCTCACTCTGCTCCAGCTGTACCAGCTTTTATTTCTTCAAACCTACTGTGTTCTCTCCTTCTTAAGGCATCTACATAAGCTGTTTTCTCTGCCTGGTAAAACCTTGGTTCTCTCTGGTTAACTCCAGTTCTCAGTTTAAAAGTAACCTTCTCTTGGAAGTCCCTTCTGACCCTCCCCTTTCCTGCAAGACTCTCTGAAGGCATCTTGTACTTTCTTTAAGGGCACATATCACAATTGCAATTAAATAATTAACTTCATAATTATTTTAATGTTGTTTACCTCACTGAGGAAAGAGGCTTTCATATTCATTTCTCAACTTTTTTTTGCCTATAATTATAGTACCCATTCAGTTAGTTTGAGATGATTTGAATGTTTTATCTTTATGTGTTTTATCGTCATACTACTTAACATAGTGTTTCACCCATAGTAAATGTCCTAGAACTTATACCAATAAATAGTTATAATTTTTATTTTTCCCCCCCTGCCTCCTTCTGTCTCCTCATCTGTAGGAAAAGGAGAGTTCTTTCTGAGATATTTCTGTGAAGATCAAAGCAATCAAACTCAAACCAAGAAGTAAGCCAGGTGTTAGATTCTGAAATGTTGAATTCAGCTTCGTGTAGCAGTTTGCTATCAGGGACCTTTTAAAAAAATGCCACTGGAACTTCTAATGGATCACAGTTGCCTCCAGAATGCCTCCAAGTCCATTATATTTAGCCTGGAACATAAGGCTTTCCACGGTCTGGACTTCGCCTCCTTCTAGCTTAATTTCCCATCTCACTCCACCCCGCCCTCCAATCCTGCCCACCAAGCCCACGTGTCAGGAAAGGGAGATGATCATCATTATTACCATCACCACTAACAATGTTTATTAAGAATTAGTTTACACCAAACACTGCGTGAGGGCCCGTGGGGACATACAAAGATGTTTAGCTCAGGATCACAGCTCTCAATCACCTATTAATCTAGTCGAAGTGACAGATATACTCATAAAAGATAGTTAAGTAGCAAGTGCCAAAGAGTGGTTGAGAGCAGAAGAGCAATTTCCTGAGATGCCACTAGTGCTCTGCTTTAGGTTTATGTTTCCACAAGTCAATGTGACTTTTGGGAATCAAGGAAAGGTAGGGAGGAGATATTTAATGTTCTGCCTGTCTCTTTGAAGGTTAAGTCCTATGATTTATCCACTGCTTTGTGTAGTCTTCCTTCTTCCTCATTTTCAAAACTATTGTAATTCAATCTGAATTCAGGATACAAAGGAACAGATGTTTGTCAATGACCGATGGCCCTCATCCAACGCTCCTTGAGCCCTTGGCTTACTAACTTTACAAACTCAAATTTATTAGCCTGTGGAGAGCAGTGCTTGGATTCATTCACATGGAGGAGTTAACCTGGTCCACTGGTTGAGGCCATGCATTCAAATACCAAAAAAAGAGGCTTTGAAAACTCTACTTCCCCAAGAGTCTTATAGTAGAGGCATATATTAATTTATTCAGTTAACAAATATTTTTGAGACAGTGAGGAAAGGAAGTGATTAAAATGTGTTCCATGCCCTCAAAAACCCACAGTAGGTGAGACAGACCAGTAAATATATAATACATTGTTCTGAGAGCAATGACAGTGGTATGAATGATGCATCACACAAAGGACTGAGCACCTTGTTATTGGAGAAGGGTTACACAGCAGGGGTAATGTTTAAATTTAATATAGAAAATGAGCAAGAATTAGCTTGGGGAATTCCCTGGCTGTCCAGGGGCTAGGACTCTGTGCTCTCATTGCCGAGGGCCCAGGTTCAATCCCTGGTCAGGGAACTAAGATCGCACAAGCCGTGTGGTGCGGCCAAAACAAAAAAAGTTCAAGAACTAGTTTTGCTTTACCAGAAAAGAGTGGATATTAAGTCCCCTATGTCTAATCCTGTGTATTTTCCTATCTGTTTTACCAGAAGTGGTAGTTCTTAGGCATAACCTGTGAAAAAAAATAGAACTAGATGCTTTCTTTCAGACCTAGTGAAGACCACTCTGAAGAGAAAGCCCTCCCAAGTGCCAGCCAGGGAAGGGCCATATCACCACCTCTAACTGCTCTACCGAAGAACTGACCTTACTAATTCTTCTAAATAAGGAAAGTTGATGCTACAATATTGTTGCATATAACTAACAACCCCAAATCTGAATGGCATACTACACATTTATTTTTCTGGACCATGTGAATCAACTCTGAGGCTATTTTACACTGCAATCTTTTCCACATGTTTCCTCGTTCCCCTTGGACTAGTGGCAACCCAGGACGTATTATTCTTCCGAGGGATAGCAGAAGTGCAAGAGAACAATCCAAAACTCTGAAACACAGGTAAACCCCTGCTGGAGTTGTTAACATTACACTGTTAACATTACATTGGCCAGAAGAGTCATGTGACCAATTCAAACATCAATGGGGAAGTGAAGTATACTTCTACTACTCCAATGGGAGGTATTGCAAAAGCACACAGAAAAGGGAAGACATGATTCTATAACAAGGAGAATATGAATGAACAACTGGAAACAATAATCTATCCAAGTGTGTTCCTGCCTGTTGTCTGCATACTACCACATAATTCTTAGATGAAAGCCTTCATCTCCAAGCCACTCAGTGCTGAAAAATGTCTCCCAAACCCCCAGTCTTGTCACAACTTCCCTGTGTCACTGAAGTTGCCCCAACTCCCAGCAGTGGGGTACTGTAAGAGAAGTCTAACCTAGAGGTTCTCCTGGATCTGACTCTCGGGTAGCAGAAGAGTAGCTGTATTCAGCACAGTGCTTGGTGATAAAGAGACGATTTCACAGTGCCTCATTTCTGTTTCTCTTGGGGTTCTCACTCACAACTTTCATCTCCCCTCTATACCTTTCAAGAAGATTTTTCTGGGAAAATGTAACATCTTTGGGTATATATAAATCCTAGTTTTCCAATTTTTTCCTGTGTCTAAACAGATGATTTGGGAATCTTGGAATAGTAAACCCCATCTAGTTTATGGTATCTCTTACTAGAAGGTCATTGTTTCAAGATCAGTAGCTGGCAAGCTAGACACCCAGGAGAGCCGATGGTATAGTTCTTGTCCAAGTCTGAGTCTGAGGGCAGAAGACCAATGTCCCAGCTCAAAGACAGTAAGGCAGAGGCAGCGAATCCTTGCTTACTTGCCTTTTTGTTCCATGCAGTCCTCCAGTGGATTGGAGGAGGCCCACCCACACTGTGGAGGGCAATCTGCTTTATTCAGTCTACTGGTTCACATGTTAATCTCATCCAGAAACACCTTCACAGACACATTCAAAATACCGTTTAACCAAATGTCTGGGCACCCTGTGCTCCTGTCAAGTTAACACATAAAATCAACCATCACAGTCAGTCATCCTCCTTTTTCTCAGTTCCTCTGTCTCAGTCATGGATCACTGCATGTCAAGGAATAAAATTCTAACCAAGTTAACTCAAGTAAAAAGGAAGTGATTGGATAGATAGAAACCAAAACGTGGTGAAACATCTTCTCCGTCACTTGTTCCTTTGCTTCCTTCTGAACATCTGTTCCATTCTATTTCTTTTTGCAGAATTCTTTCCTATTTAATAACATGTACATGATTGGAAAATAGCTGCCATCCCTAATTCTGTGTGACCACAAAGCCCCAGGTCCCACAGACTTATGACTACACGTGACTGTCATCTCTATGATTTATGTTTCAATGCCTGAGAAAGAGAATTGGATCCATTGCTAGGACCACCATATATTATTTCGTTTAGCGTCAAGTGCCTATCCCTAGTGGCCAGAGAATGTAAGTGCCTTACTTCCTATTGCTGCTGTAACAAATTACCACAAACTTCATGGCTTAAAACAAAAATTTATTATTTTATGGTTCTGGAGATCAGAAATCTGAAATCAGTTTCACTGGGCTGGAATCAAGATGTTGGCAGAACTGCATTCCTTCTGGAGGCTTTAGGAGAGAATCCATTCCATTGCCTGCTTCTAGAAGCTCCCTGAAATCCTTGGCTGGTGGCTGCTTCCTCCATCTTTGACTCTCTCTTCCACTCCAATCCTTCTGACTCCTGCTTTCACTGATAAGGACTCTATGGTTCTATTGGGCCCACAAGGAATTAAGTTAGAGGAGTTGTTAACTTAATTACATCCATAAATCTCTTCTGCCATGTAAGGCAAAATTCACAAGTTCTGGGAATTAGGATGTGGTTGTCTTTGGGGAGCGATTATTCCACCTATCATAGTGAGAGTTGTAAAGATGTAATGCCAATGGAGCAGAAGCTATGTTGCCTCTGGGAGGAGTTTCTCTGAAGTTTCATCTTCCCAAACAAGGAACTGAGACTGGCCCTCAACCTCCACTTAATTTTTCCGACCTCTGCTGCTTTCTCCTCCAATGGGATCTATCAATTCCTCCATATTTGTAATGCACTTGCATTCCTTTTTTTGTACTAGAATAGACTAGTTTGGTATTTAATTTTCCCGAAGCTAGAGTCTCTATTACAACACAGATGCCTAACCCCCTTAGACTCATGGATCAGAAAACACTGGATGTGATGGAGGTGGTGTTGGGGATCTGTGCTTCTAATATACTCCCTAGGTGATTCTTGCATACACCAAAGTTTGAGAACCACCTCTGTATTCTAAGGTAAAGCTGATAAACTTATCTTGTTAGAAGAGAAGACTGAAAAAAACTTTCCAAAGGAACTAGTGTGTTTTCACTGCAGCTTTTGGGAGATAATGATAACAATTTTGCATGTAACTCAGTAACACTCTAATTCAGGCTGGAAGCCAGGGAAGAGGTCATGTCAAGA
This sequence comes from Aethalodelphis obliquidens, assembly GCF_003676395.1. Lineage (NCBI taxonomy): Eukaryota > Metazoa > Chordata > Mammalia > Artiodactyla > Delphinidae > Aethalodelphis > Aethalodelphis obliquidens. The sequence continues at coordinate 26,615,577 of NW_020837952.1, forward strand.
TAAGGGGGAAACACTTTTTAGGGCTGATCCGACCTTCATGTGACTCTCAAATCACAATGAAGGGCTTAGTTTTTTCTGAGTTATGTTTTCATACTGATTTGTGCTCTGCTGAAAACCACAATGGTGCCACGTCTCTAAAGGCAGTTTTTCTGTATTAACCTTGCCAACTTAGAAAAGGTAGAAGATGATAAGCTGATGTTTGACACTCCAGGCTGCAGGTTGCAGTGGCTATTGTCATAAATCATTGTCAGGTGTCTGAGTTGGAATCTTGGTGTTATATGAAGTCATCTGAACCATCACACTTAGGGATCTGACAGGTTTTCTCTTATATTTTAAATAATTTGATCCAAGTATGAGATGCTTTAATATGCCTTCTTTATAAATGTATAGTTGTTTGTTTTGAATAACTTGGATATAATTATTAGAAGAGTTAAATAAGTACTTACCTGTGAATCATAGATGGCTCCATATCACGAGTTTGTAATTCAGTTGAGAAGGTATGTTGCAAATACGTAAAGTAGTAACCTAGAAAATGAGAGCATATAATTTTTGATAGTTGATGGTTCTGTTTTTGGCAATGCAACAGATGAGATGATCTAAAAATTTGTCAGCTATAAAATACTTGGGCATGCTGAATAAAATAAAATATTCATCTATTTAAGTGGTTGAATAGAAGTAAGGAATATCACCAAAGGCCAAAGACAAAGCAGAAACTAGATTTGGCATTCCCTCACTTTGAGTTTGGGATTTGAATTTATACTCAGTATGCTGGGAACCCTCAAATTGAGAAATTAACATGAAATTCCTTGGAGCAATTGGCAGAAGTAAATGCAAACTCTTTTTTGGAGAGGCATAACTTCAACGCTGGCAGTAAAGAATTACCACAGAAAATGTTCTACCAGATGGGAAACCAAAATTCAAAATTACAAAACCTATGCGGTAATCCACCCTAAGTGTGAGAAGCCAACACAGCAAGCAACAGGGTTAGAACCCTCCTCCTCCTGAGAAATTCAAGTAATATTATCCCTCAGCAACTCTAAAATAAGCAAATCTAAAATGACTGAAGATATAAAATAGAATTGAAAACATGAGAAACCAACATAATTTATATTGTTATATGTGTAGTACATTGTATATTACACTATATATTATAAATGCACATGTAATGTGCTATAGTAGGTAAGTGCTACAGTAGTTTAGAAAATAAAGAGAACTGTAGGAAATATTGGTTTTATATCAAGAACTTGATGCTAAAGTGTTGACAAGACAAAACTTTAGTTGTAGGAACATTACTTCTTTCAAGATGAAAGATATTGCAAATCAGTGACACCATAGAAACTTGAAAAATGAATGTCCCTATAAAACACAACACATTAACTTCTGTGGGTGAGCTTTAAATTGAAATCATGACCAACATAGATACCACTTATGACACACAGTCTGTATTCAGAAAAGCTAAGATAGATGTCATTTACAAATTAAATTATATGAAGCATTCCAGAAAGTGCTAAGCAGCACACCTCCTGAAAGCATAAATAGAATACTGCAAAACTATCTTATAATAAGGCAGTTAAATTCAGAGTGGTTAAAATCACGTCAAAGATATAGGATTCTTTTTGCTGCTCAATGATAACATAAATTCTAGATAAAATCACTGAACCTGAAATATGTTAGGTTTAGTAAGGCAAGTGAGGAATAGTTGCATTTCACTAGTAGAATGTGATATGATGGGAATCAAATGTTATCTATTTTAGATTTGATTTCAATGAATGAAGAATGAGTGTTATATAAATCACCATAGAAATTAATTTTTCTTAAAGATGATGAACTTCATTAAAAATACCCCTTTCTTTATTATTGACATATAAACTATAAGCCCAGCAATTTCCCATTCCTGACAGTTGTTTTTAATGTGGTGTGTTGAGGCCAATAGGCTGTCAGGTGTCAACTTTCTAAAGATCATATTCCATGTGGGAAAATGTGCCGTGTTCTTGTATCAGAAAGGGAACTGTTTATCTCATGCATTATGTAGTTGCCTCAGACTTCTTATGAACTTAATATCTCTTCACAAGCTGGTGACTGACTCACTTTTTGCCAGAGTTCCTTTGTCAGGGTAGAATGAAATATAAAAGCTGTCAACTAAATTTTGACAGTAATAACTACATGTAGCAACAGTCATAAATTCCTTTTTTCCTGGTTCTGGGTCTAATCTTTCATCTAAGCTCTCTATTCTACTGTAGCTATTCATGGAAGTCTATTTTACCTATTTTCATGCAGGCTACCATTTAATGTAATGAATTCATAATGTAGTTAGTTGAAAAAGAACTTGGAATTTCTGGTATTGTTTTCTCTGCCATTGTTCATTCTCCTTTACTAATCTCCGACCTACTCTAAACCTGGATGGACGAGGAATAGAAAGCCAGCATATGCTAAACCTCTAGCTATAAAAGAATGGTCACCCTGAGAATTCCCATTATAATTTCTTCTATTTTCTTTACCAGACAAAATAATGTATAGGTTTTAAATACATAGAGTTCAAAATAGAATAACAGTAATAAATATGCCAGGTGATATAACCTTGGAATTTTCAACTTTAACCAGTGAAAATGGCTGTGATGCTTTTGAATCAAACGTTTAAAGATACTGTATGAAATCTGAGATGAAAAGTTGAGAGTTATTACATTTGAATTAAGAATGTAAAATATCCAAGTTTATATTAGAAAGAAGTACTTTTCACAGGCTTTATATTGCTGTTTACTAATCCTTTTTCACCAAGATCTGGTAGTATTTAGAAATAACTATAAGCGTTATCAAAATGTTTCTTTTTTGAACCATGAAATTTAACTTTGGTTTCCATTTGGGAATTTTCCATAGGTATGTCACTTGTGACAAATTTTAAGTCAAGCAGCTACCAGATTGGGGAAAAAAAATCCTAAAATATGATTTATAGAATCTTCATATTTTAGGTCGATTTTTATGGGAAATTATGAAGATAAGAGAAACTGTTGTAAATTAAGGAGGGGACTTAGTAATGTATATTTGTTATGTACATTTCCGTGTTTTTCAGAAAGAGTTAATGAGCATTCTATGTAAATCAATTTGGTGCCTTTAATTTAAAAAATTCTTTGGAGGAAAATTATTGCTCTCTAAACAAATTTCAGGCTTAACTTTTTTTTTTTAACATCTTTATTGGGGTATAATTGCTTTACAATGTTGTGTTGGTTTCTGCTGTATAACAAAGTGAATCAGCTGTACGTATACATATATCCCCATATCTCCTCCCTCTTGCGTCTCCCTCCCACCCTCCCTATCCCACGCCGCTAGGTGGTCACAAAGCACGGAGCTGATCTCCCTGTGCCATGCGGCTGCTTCCCACTAGCTATCTATTTTACATTTGGTAGTGTATATATGTCCATGCCACTCTCTCACTTCGTCCCAGCTTACCCTTCCCTCTCCCCGTGTCCTCAAGTCCGTTCTCTACGTCTGCGTCTTTATTCCTGTCCTGCCCCTGGCAAGCTTAATTTTTAAATTTATTCTGTATTCACATCTTCTTAAGTATCTAGAATATTTTAATTTTGATTGTGGTTGAGTAGATACATAATTTTTAGACCAATAATTAGAATGTAACTATAAATAGCTAGGCCTATCTGTTTAGACTTATATTAATTTATTGTCTAGTTATTTTGAGTAATGACCAATAACCTTTCAATAAATATTTATTAGACACATATTATACTTAAATTATTTAATCTAATCCATCAAAATTTAAAAATGAGTGTACATGTACGTGTGTGTGTGTGTGTGTGTGTGTGTGTGTGTGTAGGCATATAGCTACTTATACTTTGGGCGAGTTGGTGTGGTTTTCCTGCTTTAAAAATGAATTTATAGGCAAACATCTTCTCTTGGCTCATAGAATTGGCAATTATGTAGGCAATGGAAAGGCATTAAAATCATGTAAAGCAAGAGTAAAAGATTATTGAGTTTGCGACACAGAAAATAAACTGTGTATATAGTAGATGTTGGGCATGCAATACATCAGGATGTTAAGGATATTTTCACAGAAAAGACCAGGAAGTCACTGCACAAAAAGTGTCTGAGTACAACAAGGTATTAAGAACTGCTGTGTGTTTTTGTCTCATAAGGTAGTTCCTGTGTAGTTAGATATTCCTTACCACTGTGCCCCCATCTGTTAAGTGAGTCTGATACTTTGCAGGTAACTGATGGGATCTGCTTTAGGAAACGTGCACCCCTTATATAATCATGGCCTTCACTCATTTATGGGGCTTAGATCATCTCTATGGAGTTCATTACGAAATATTAGAGCTGTTCTCTAATGCCAATCCAGGTAGTCAATTGCTACCAGAGAAGAGTGCACTTAGTGTTGGATTAAGAAGTTCTTTTTTGTTGTCTAATTGGGTACTTGTCCCAGAGGATGGAAAAACAGGGTGTGAAGGAAGGTTTTCAGGATTAGGTGAGTTACTTTATTTTCTTTTTAAAGTCAAATATTAGAATATTATCTTTTTGTGTTATTTTCTGCTTCTATTGCAGAATGTTTAGCAGAAAGATCTGTGGGCACATGAATATGTCAACTTAAACTACACTGTAATGGGACTGGAGTTGAAAATATATGCACATAATTTTAGTTTACTTATAATTCTTAAAGAAAAGTTTATGAAAACATCTAGACATTCTAGGAATGATTGATAGGATTTTATTTCAAAGGACAGTAATTATTTTATGAATAAAACAGTCTTTCAAAGGACAGTAATTATTTTATGAATAAAACATGGAATAGATCACTAATTAGGAATAATGCTTATCTCTTATGACATCAGGAGATAACAGGTTTTTTGTTTGTTTGTTTGTTTGATGCTACTGACTTTAGAAGTCATGAAAGGCTAATATAGGCTAAAAAGGCGTATGATGTGCAGGAGTCGGGCAGGGTGTAACTAATACCGGCTCAGTAAGAAGCTGCCATGCATTGCTAATGAGAGATTCAGCCAAAGGGTTGCCTGCAAGTTCTAAAGCTTCAGATGCTGTATGTGGTTAGAAATCCTGGAATTGCTTTTTGAATTACTTTATTACAAAGCTATATTTATAAGAATTTGAGCACTCTACAAGTACTCATACTTCTAAGATGCCATCTTAGTAAAGACCAACAATTTGGTTACATTTCAGGGAGAAAGGCTATACTGAAATGAACATTGTGAGAAAACTCAATTTAATGATACCTTGGAGTATATTCTTGCTTCATATACTGCTGTTTTCATTACAAGGTAAGAACTCATGTTAAACTTTTACCTTATTATTGTATTTTAGTCTTCCTTGTAAATTGTAGAAACTGTTTCCTCTTATACTGTAAAACATTTCCAAGTCATTAGGATGGGTATATACTAAATGACACCCAGATCATTTTTTGGGAAAATTTTTAATAATATAGATAATTTGGAACTTCTGGTTTTCATTTTCTGAGTCTCTTTTTTAAATGTTAAAATCATGATTTTATCATGATATGCAGCTGTACTGGAAGAAGCTCTGATTCTAACTTTTTCTCTTCTAAATAATGATTTTAAACAGTTGTGTAATTTAAACATTTGAAATTTTATAAAAGATAAGGAGACATTGAGTACTTAAACTTTCTTGATGCCATCAACCCAAAGAATGGTAAAGGAATGTTTTAAGAAGGACTTTAATGTTTGAGACTAAGCATTGATTTTCAATTATATTATAGCAATATTTATAAATTAATTTTTATAAAATATTTTTATGGCAGAAAGCATTTATTTACATTCAGTTATTAATTTTTAGTCCCTGAAAAGGGCCGTATATTTTGGTGCTTGTAGAGGAAGTGGGAGAAATTACTGAAGTGTAGAAGACCAGCGAGGTCACAGACACTATCTTCCAATCCTAGTAGTGACTGAAACTCCAAGGAGAAAATGTCTTAGAGCAACGAGAGCTGGAGGGGACTTTTAAGATCAACCTGGCTACCACTGTTATTTTGTGATGTGTTTGCTTAAGTTTGGCATTTACTAAGTCGGAGGACTGGGACTAAAACTTGGATCTCTGACTTCAGGACTAGTGCTTATTCCACTGTATCATGTCTCTGTATAAATCAAGGTACACTGCCCATTCTTTCTGAATTACTGGTCACCCTGATGTCTCACAGGGAATTTGCTGGTCAGAATCCTCTAGAAAATGTAAAATAACTAATAGCAAAACTCAGTCTAAGTTTCAGAATTTAGGTTTAAATGATCTGTTTTATAATCAGATCATGTGATCAAGATATTTAGATAATTTTTTTCATTCATATATATATATATTTATCTCTGGCAGGTTATATTTGTACTTCATCCATCTTGACAAGAACATCAAAGTGAGTATTTCTTGTTCTTTATGTCCTCTAAAACATAAAGATAATTGGAATGAGCAAAGCTCAGCAGGTCAGTGTATCTGCTTTTGAAAAATAAATTAAATATTTTACAAAATAAGGGCATGAGATTTAGTTCTTTAAAACATTTCCACAAATTAAAAATTACTGGGCATTCAGTTCCTTATTTATGAAACAAAAATATTTCCTTTCATTTTAATTACAAGAGGAGTTTTTGGTGGTGTCCAATGACTGTAGATACTAAGGGGACATTTTCACTTCAAAGATTTGAAAGGAAGTTATATTCAGTAATTTCCTATTTCATATTATTATTAATGTACATTGTTGATTAGAAACGTGCTGTATTCTTAACATAGAGTAAACGTTTTTAATGATAAAAAAATAAAATGTTTCTAGCAGTAAATAATGAAAATCATTTTTGGACTAAACTGATCTTAATGAAAAATGGAATTCTACTCAAAAATTCTACTGTTTGATTTTGATAACCCACAGTTTGATGTGCTTATGCTCATGAATGTTAATCTGCCCTTTAAGACATGGAAAGAGAGAGAATCGAGTATTATGTTTGAAAAACGTGAACCTGCACTTGTCGAATACTTATCTCGCCAGTTTTATGAAGGCGTGTGGAGAAATTATCATGCATGTTAGTGCTACACTGTTACACTATTTTGTTTATTTCTCTATCTCAAAGTTCCTTCCTAAAATGCAGTTTACATCAGAGACTGGAGAGCTCTGGGGACACTCCCAAATTTTGTAAAATGAGACAGTGCCACCACCCAAATCTAACCCCTCCAAAGCGGGGAGGGGGACCTTTTCAATGTTAAAGCAAGAAAGACCTCTTTGATAAAGTGATGGAAATCAGGAGGAAAACACCAGCTCTCTCTTGGGAAAGGCTTGTTCAGGTTGCCTAGGGGCCTTTGACTATACAAGTTCTTTTTGTTTTCTTCCAGAAACGGGTTTAATGAAAATCAACAGAAAAGAGCTCTTTTAGCAGCCCAGGTAGGTTATGCCTCAGAAGGAGAGAGAGGCAGAGAAACGATCCATCCTGCTTTGGGCCTCTGCTGTCACTTCAACAATGAGTCCTTTGTGGAGGCGAATAAAATGCTAAAAACAAGACAGGAAAGAGGAGGAAGAGGCAAAGTAACTTCTCTAGTGCTGTTCTGTGACCCTCCAGCTCAGGCTTAGCTCACATTTACTTGTTTGTGGTCAGATGCTTTTTGCTATTCACCTCGGTTCCCTACTGATAGGCTCCCAGAATTTGTGGGAGATTTAATCTCACTACTTGCCAAAATATTTTAATTGGTTTAAAAATTAAGCACAATGTTAATAGGACAAATACAAGCAAAGAGGGGCAGAGAAAGGTGTACGTGATCTGAGTAAAGTACCACAAAAGGGCATCAGAGGTGTCTTAGTGTCCTGACAAATGGGTTTTATATTATCTAATAAATCTAAATTACAGGCATTGATGAAGAGGTGACCTTTCTTTTTTTAGAGGGGTGGGGTAGCACTGAATTTGAGGAGGCCTTTTTGCTTGGGTCCCTCTATATAAAGGATATTGGATAACATAATTGCAATATCTTCAGATTATGGTTGGAATGTTTAAATGGGTGGATTTTAAAAAATATTTCTCCATTAAAGATGGATGGTAAGATAGAGAATCCTAACTCAATATTAAGACATTTCTTTGGAAAGTAATATGATTTGAGTATTTATGTAGCAAACAGCTTATATATTCAAGGTGTTTGTCAAATGCTGAATTGCAGTCAATTTCTATTAGCATTTTATGATGGATGCCTGGTTTTTTTTAATATTTTGTGAACTTAAAGAGAATTGAAAAAAAATAGAGGGCAGATTTGATATGCTGTTGTGATGATTCAGAAGGCAGAACTAATTTATTCTTATCAAGAGTGGAGCTCTTTCTTTGCACTAGAATGGGCAAAGGATTGTCTATGGAAGGGAAACACTTCTTTTCTTAAAAAGAGTATTTTGTGTACTTAAGTATCTATGTATCATGTGAAGTGGTTAAAATGATTTTTCTCTGAGAAATGTCAAGTTGGCCAGTAGACCATATTAGCCACAAAAAGATATCAACGTGACTCAGCAGAAAATCCAATTTTGAGAAAAACTGCATTCTGGTAGAACCCACTAGATGAAGAACCTGTGAAATATACCCCCACAGGTGTCACATGAAACAGCCTGTGGATGGGCTTCTACTGTAGACCATTTGGATGTTTTTAGAATTTGTATAATTTACCCCCCTAGAATTATCTTAATACCTCCCTTTTGTTAATAAGTGAGGAACACACTTGCCTTGATTTCCCTTTTAGAGAGAATGAATAGCTGGACACTTGCCCTTCTCTTTCCTGCAGCTAGAGAACATGCACCAACATTACTTAACATCTGAACAAATTTTAAGGGAAGAAATGTTAAAGAAGGGCAGTGAGGTCGCAATCATGCGTTTCAGTGTTTAGGATTGAAATTTCATCTGTTATGAGGCCATTCTTGTCCACAGATTCACTCCCCTGCTCTAGGAAGACGGAGCACTGATGGACAGATAAATGTGCACGTAAGGACTCAGGAATATGTTGGCAATGAGATAACAATGACCAGAGAAAGGGTAGACACAGACTTCTGTCAATGGTGTAATTGTGCACTACAGTGATTTCTCATCTAAAGACTGTATTTCTCTGTGCTTCTCACCCTCCTGTGGAGATGTAATCAGCACGGAGGAAGAATGGGTTGTCCTCTTTCATCGGTTATGTGAATATATGCACCCACTGCTTGGAATTTTTTTGCATTTGCATCACATTTCAAAATTCTTCTCCTGAAAGCAGGGGCAGATTATTTATTTATTAGAGGTTGCATACAGTTTGTATGTGCAGGAGTGACGGAGAGAGGAAAGGGAGACTAGGAAGGGAGAAAATCCAGCACAGCTCTGTTAATGAGGGGCCTTCCTGCTTTAGGCATCTGGGGCTCAGTCTTGCTGGCATCCCTCTGAGGAACTGTGTACAGTGTTTTAGAAGTGTTTCCCCAAGGGATGGGGGAGCTGATATACTTATCCACCAACACCTGCCTCTCATTCCTTGAGGGCAGCTTCTGGGGGGACTTAAATCCCCTGAAAGTCATTTCTCTTGTCTATCCTGCTTGGACTCTACCCTAAGGCAGAGACAAAAAGAAGCCGGTGCTTGAGGGTCTCAGTGTCCACAGAAACCCAGACGCAGGTGAAATCCAAGGTGAGATGAGAGGATAAGTGGAGGGGCATCAACAGAACATTTTATAGTCATGGTTCTAAACAGCTTTGGAAGGCAAATCATTCCCATTTGCATAATGTCTATTTCTGGTTCAGTTGGTATTTGTTGACAACACACAAAGGACCATACTAGAGGTATAACCATGAACAGCGGTGTTTGTTCTCTAGAAATTCAATGTCTAGTGGAGGTAGAGCTGTAAAGAAGTCATTTCTGTGTAACTTGTTCATCGAATCTAACACCACCAATTTTTGCCATTATTTGTATGATATAAAAAAATGAAAGAGCTCCCAATTATAAATGTAAGATGTGCCATTCTGAGTTCAGATCTGTTATAAAAATAAAAGCTGTGTGTCGTGTCTTAACATGAAATGTTATAGTATGATGAGTGGAATGCTGCAGAGATTAGGATGCTGTGGTAACCAGGAGGCTGGTGTGCTAAGTACTTATTGTGATTTTCATGGAGGAGGTGTAGCCTGAGTTGGGTAAGAGGATATGGAGTGAAAAACAAATTATATGTTTTTGCCTTGGTCTAATGTTGTCAAGTGTATTCAGTTTTTGCTTAATAATAAAAGTAGGTAACATGTTTACAACACTTATGTGCCTTGCACTATTTTTGGTGATTTACTTATCCCATTTCATTTAATCCTTACAATTCCGTGAGGCAGTTATTGTTATTCTGTTTTACAGATTGGGAAACTGAGGCTGAACAGGTTAAATAATTTGTTCTAGTTTATAAGCCTGTATGAGACAGAGTTGAAGTCACTATACACTTCTAGTGAGCATCAGTGATGATTCATCAGCACCAAAGTAAGAAGAATTTGGTGCCCGGTAATATTGGTTGTTGTGTTAGATTTAGGCAGTTGCAGACAATATAGCTAAAGAGAGAATAAGACTTGTCTTGAGGGAATCCAAGTCATAGACTTTTGTGAGTCTGACTTAGTTTGAAGAGGGAGGAAAGGGAAAAAAGAGGAGATTGAGCAGAGAGGACAAAACCTTGGAGGAATGAAAGCAGGAGACAATGAACTTGGAGACATGATGTGGGCCAAGGACTTTAGAAAAGAGCCTTGAAGTGGTGAGAGAGTGTGGGAATCCTTTTGTCTGCCATGGGGCAGGTTTGCTCTTTAAAAGAAAAAGTACTGCAGTGCAAATTGCCAAGATAAAACTTTTACCATGTAGGAAGGAGACCGGAATCTGTTGAAAAGAGGATTGTACCTGAAGTCATGTTCTTTATCACCCTTTTTTTTTTTAACATCTTTGTTGGAGTATAATTGATTTACAATGCTGTGTTAGTTTCTGCTTTATAACAAAGTGAATCAGCTATACATATACATGTATACCTGTATCTCCTCCCTCTTGCGTCTCCCTCCCACCCTCCCTATCCCACCCCTCTAGGTGGTCACAAAGCACTGAGCTGATCTCCCTGTGCTATGCGGCCGCTTCCCACTAGCTAGCTATTTTACGTTTGGTAGTGTATATATGTCCATGCCATTCTCTCACTTCGTCCCAGCTTACCCTTCCCCCTCCCTGTGCCCTCAAGTCCATTCTCTATGTCTGCGTCTTTATTCCTCTCCTGCCCCTAGGTTCCTGAGAACCTTTTTTTTAAGATTCCGTATATATGTGTTAGCATACGGTATTTGTTCTTCTCTTTCTGACTTACTTCACTCTGTATGACAGACTCTAGGTCCATCCACCTCACTACAAATAACTCAGTTTCGTTTCTTTTTATGGCTAGGTAATGTTCCGTTGTATATATGTGCCACATCTTCTTTATGCATTCATCTGTCGATGGGCACTTAGTTTGCTTCCATGTCCTGGCTATTGTAAATAGAGCTGCAATGAACATTGTGGTACATGACTCTTTTTGAATTATGGTTTTCTCAGGGTATATGCCCAGTAGTGGGATTGCTGGGTCATATGGTAGTTCTATTTTTAGTTTTTTAAGGAACCTCTGTACTGTTCTCCATAGTGGCTGTATCAATTTACATTCCCACCAACAGTGCAAGAGAGTTCCTTTTCTCCACACCCTCTCCACCATTTATTGTTTGTAGATTTTTTGATGATGGCCATTCTGAATGGTGTGAGGTGATACCTCATTGTAGTTTTGATTTGCATTTTTCTAGTGATTAGTGATGTTGAGCATCCTTTCATGTGTTTGTTGGCAATCTGTATATCTTCTCTGGAGAAATGTCTATTTAGGTCTTCTGCCCATTTTTGAATTGGGTTGTTTGTTTTTTTGATATTGAACTGCATGAGCTGCTTCTAAATTTTGGAGATTAATCCTTTGTCAGTTGCTTCATTTGAAAATATTTTCTCCCATTCTGAGGGTTGTCTTTTTGTCTTGTTTATGGTTTCCTTTGCTGTGCAAAAGCTTTTAAGTTTCATTAGGTCCCATTTGTTTATTTTTTTTTTATTTCCATTTCTCTAGGAGGTGGGTCAAAAAGGATCTTGCTGTGATTTATGTCATAGAGTGTTCTGCCTATGTTTTCCTCTAAGAGTTTGATAGTGTCTGGCCTTACATTTAGGTCTTTAATCCGTTTTGAGTTTATTTTTGTGTAAGGTGTTAGGGAGTGTTCTAATTTCATTCTTTTACATGTAGCTGTCCAGTTTTCCCAGCACCACTTATTGAAGAGGCTGTCTTTTCTCCACTGTATATTCTTGCCTCCTTTATCAAAGATAAAGTGACCATATGTCCATGAGTTTATCTCTGGGCTTTCTATCCTGTTCTATTGATCTATATTTCTGTTTTTGTGCCAGTACCATACTGTCTTGATTACTGTCACTTTGTAGTGTAGTCTGAAGTCAGGGAGCCTGATTCCTCCAGCTCCGTTTTTCTTTCTCAAGATTGTTTTGGCTATTCGGGGCCTTTTGTGTTTCCATACAAATTGTGAAATGTTTTGTTCTAGTTCTGTGAAAAATGCCATTGGTAGTTTGATAGGGATTGCATTGAATCTGCAGATTGCTTTGGGTAGTATAGTCATTTTCACAATATTGATTCTTCCAATCCAAGAACATGGTATATCTCTCCATCTGTTTGTATCATCTTTAATTTCTTTCATCAGTGTCTTATAGTTTTGTGCATACAGGTCTTTTGTCTCCTTAGGAAGGTTTATTCCTATGTATTTTATTCTTTTTGTTGCCATGGTAAATGGGAGTGTTTCCTTAACTTCTGTTTCAGATTTGTCATCATTAGTGTATAGGAATGCAAGAGATTTCTGTGCATTAATTTTGTATCCTGCTACTTTACCAAATTCATTGATTAGCTCTAGTAGTTTTCTGGTAGCATCTTTAGGATTCTCTGTATAGTATCATGTCATCTGCAAACAGTAACAGCTTTACTTCTTCTTTTCTTATTTGCATTTATTTCTTTTTCTTCTCTGATTGCTATGGCTAAAACTTCCAAAACTATGTTGAATAATATTTATCATGCTTTTTTCTTATCCTTCACTCTTTCCAGTTTTTCTAACATCATCTGGTCCTCAGTTTGACAATTATGAGGCAAATTTTGGGAATGTGTATTCTGGTGAATGTAAAAATGCTGTTGGAAAGGACATTGCCCAAGATGATACACTAAATTGGCATTAAGTTGGAGTAAAAATCCATAATTGATTAGTTTTAATAATCCACAGCTATTTGCTACTATTCCATATTAACCTCTAGAAATCCTAGGGTTTTATCTGGGTTGCTTAGGTTAATGTAAATCTCTTTCTTGCTAATTTTTTATGTGTGAGGCATTATGCTGGAATCTTTATATACATTATTTTATTTATTGTTTGAACTACTCAGTGAAGTATATATGTGTCATTGTTCCCATTTTACAGACAAGTAAAAGGAGGCACTAAGCAGTTAAGAAACTTGCCTTAGTAATGGCAGAATCAGGACTCTAATCCAGATCTGTTTGATTCTATAATTCATGATCTTAATGATTACCCTGAAGTGCCTTGTGCTCTATAAACAGATACATTTAAATTTCTACGAACTTTAAAGTGTCAGGTCTTTGGAGACTGAGGGTGTCACACTCACACTTCAGCAGCAGAGGCTTCTGTGGATGGTGTCTGCACAGATGGGGCTGCAGGAAGTGGGTACATCACTGTCTGTTGCTCCTTTGGTCCCATGCATTTTCTCCAGACCCATCTGCACTTGAAAGTATTAAAAAACTGCTACTCCTGCAGGCAAAGCAGTCAGTTAATGCAAAAATTAGATTCTGACCAGGCTCTTTTCCAAGGAGGGCAGGGAGGCAGAACTGAGGTCAGAGAGCATAAAGGACTTGTCAAATTCAGGTAAGAAGCAAAATCAACCTTGAAATCAGATCTAAGTACAACCTTAGCAGAGCCCTTTCTGCCTCTCCAAGATTTTGCCTCAATAACCCAAGGAAATATGGAGTCAGCTCTTTATAATTTCTGTGTTTGTAGCTGTTTTCCAGATTTTCCAATTGCATGTTTGTCTTGAATTAAATAATTTAATTCTCTTGAATTCTTATTTATTTCTTTTAAAGTTTGAAGCAACTTCTCCAAGATATTTCTTCCATGAAGCTATTAATTGGGGTGAGAGTAAAATAAAAGGTTAGTGCTACATCTATGTTTTTGTATTTGCTTTCTCAAAAGACCCTTTTGGGGGATATAGTGAATCAACTCTCAATGATTTCCACATAATGCATGAAGGAAGCTGAGCCAGGGTGGTAATAGTACTTAGTAATAGTTTGTTTACTTCATATAGAAATTTGAATTATATTTGGAAATACACAAGGTTAAGCAGTTAGACAAAGCTGATAACTATATGACCAGGAAAGATATCACTGGGTATCAGGAGCTTTTTTTCTGAATCAATTACTGGCTCCTCGATTCTTTGACATTGCTTTTTTTTTTTTTTTTTTTTTTTTTTTTTTTTTTTTTTTCGGTATGAGGGCCTCTCACCGTTGTGGCCTCTCCCGTTGCGGAACACAGGCTCTGGACGCGCAGGCTCAGCGGCCATGGCTCACAGCCCCAGCTGCTCCGCGCCATGTTGGATCTTCCCGGACCAGGGCACGAACCTGTGTCCCCTGCATTGGCAGGCGGACTCTCAACCACTGTGCCACCAGGGAATCCCGACATTGCTATTTTTGCTTACCAATTTTCCATTTCCATTTAGCAGAATGCTAATGGTAGTTTGAAATTCAATTTGAATTTTTTGTTGCATTTAGAATAGCAGGGATTTATGACTAGTTTTGTTTTGATATCTGTTTTCAGGAGAATACACAGGGTTGTAACTAAATTTTTGAAGGAGATACATTTGCTTACATAATTACTTTGACACATATTGATTGGAAAAATACAAGATTGTAACCTAAGATAAAATTTGAAGATATATATGCCCCCCTAGAAAAAGAAAACTGCATTTAAATTTATGAAAAACATCATTTTAATCTATATTTATGATTAAAGTTAAAGCAGCTCATTTCTCCTCAGTTAAGATATACTTAGAGAGTTGTATGTGTTTAAATGTAGAGACATTTTAGATCAATGAATTTTAAGGTGAAAGGATAATAGAGTTTTAAAATTCTTGCCTTCTGCAGAGCTGTGGTTAAAATACCGCTATTAGATAAGTGCCTTTCACGACCTGACCGTATTCCGGAGAAGGCCAATCTTTAGTAAACACTTTACGGTCACTCAGAGATGTTCTCTAATTCTATTGATGTGTTACTTAAATCCTTTCTGCTTGAGTTTTGCCAGTTGTCTCTTGTGTTCTCCTTATTACAGGACAAATTTTCACTGTGATTCATCTGCAGTTTTAAAACTCACTAAGGAGGTCATAGTTTCTTTCTTCCTCTTTTCAACATAATTCTTTGGGGTGATTTTTCTTGCCATGAAAGAAAGAATATTTTTGGTGACAACCAGCAGTGACGTTGGCTTCTGCCCTGTTAAAATTAACTATGGGTCAGAAAGAATGCATCCATTTGTAATTAAGCCTGAGGATTAATACACAAACTTCAAATGGAATGTTTAATCATTCTCTTAAAAAAGTAGTTTCCTTGTGATTTCTATTATATATTGTGCCTGATCCCTTGAGCTAATGATGGACGGTTTTCTTTAATACAACACTTGCTCCTGGAGAAGTAGCTGATAAGACGTGCCAAATTCCGTCAAGGGAATCATCTGCAGCTTGTGTATTTCTGGTTCTCATCATCTGGGACAGGGATTCCTTACATGGGAACTTGACCTTTCAATTGCTTGAAGGAGGCTAACCTTTGCTCTCAGGGTAGTTTGAGATGTGAAAGCCTGTCTTTCTTGTTTCACGGCACACATAATGAAATGAACTAGATAGAGACTTAAGGGGCTTAAGTCTTTAGCTCATCAAGGCAATAGGCCCAGGGTTCTGTTTTAGTTAACAGAGGTTACTGTTAGTCCAAGGTAAATCTTGACAGATTTATGTTTATAAAAACTGATGCACACCAGAAGATAACTTATTTTTTTGCCCTACAGGTTCTTGTCCTCATGAATGCCTTAATGGAGCTTTCTGTTCTAAGGCTGGTACATGTGACTGTCAAATATTTCAGGCACTTGGGACACGGTGCCAGATTGGTAAGTTTCAGGGATACTTATGAGAGAATTATGAGATGCCGTGGAGAACATGAAGGCATAATTTGCTGTATTAGTGTTCATTCTTTGGGAGTTGGTACAATAATGTTGTGTATTAACTAGAGTATCCACAATTTATTTCCAGTAATTTTGAAACAATGTGAAAGAAAATGAGTATGCCCACTTTAACTTCTCACTGAACTCTATTTCCTCAAGTGTTTTTTCTTTTCTGTTTTTAAATTTTTATTTAATTTTTAAATTAGAGTTGATTTACAATATTATTATTTTTTCATATTCTTTTCCATTATGGTTTATTACAGAATATTGAATATAGTTCCCTGTGCTATACAATAGGACCTTGTTGTTTATCCATTCTATATACAATGGTTTGCATCTGCTAGTCCCAAACTCCCAATCCTACCCTCCCCTGCCCCCCTCCCCCTTGGCAACCACGTCTGTTTTCTATGTCTCTGAGCCTGTTTCTGTTTCATAGATAGGTTCATTTGTGTCATGTTTTAGATTCCACGTATGAGTGATATCATATGGTATTTGTCTTTCTCTTTCTAACTTACTTCACTTAATTTGATAATTTCTAGGTCCATCCACGTACCTGCAAATGGCATTATTTCATTCTCTTTTTTTATGGTTGAGTAATATTTCATTGTGTGTGTGTGTATGTTTGTGTATGTGTGTGTTTGTGTTTCACATTTTTATCCATTCATCTGTCAATGGACAATTAGGTTGTTTCCACGTCTTGGCTATTGTGAATAATGCTGCTATGAACATAGGGGTGCATGTATCTTTTCGAATCATAGTTTTTGTCTGGGTATATGCCCAGGAGTGTGACTGCTGGATCCTATGGAAACTCTATTTTTAGTTTTTTGAGGAACCTCCATACTGTTTTCCATAGTGGCCGCACCAATTTACATTCCCACAAATAGTGTAGGAAGGTTCCCTTTTCTCCACACCCTCTCTGGCATTTGTTATTTGTAGATTTTTTTAATGATGGCCATTCTGACAGGTATGAGGTATTACCTCATTGAAGTTTTTTTTTTTTTTAAACATTTTAAAAAATTTCTTTACTGTTGTATCTATTTTATTTATTTATTTTTGGCTGCATTGGGTCTTCGTTGCTGCGTGCGGACTTTCTCTAGTTGCGGCAAGCGGAGGCTACTCTTCGTTACGGTGCGCAGGCTTCTCAGTGCTGTGGCTTCTCTTGTTGTGGAGCATGGGCTCTAGGCACACGGGCTTTAGTAGTCGTGGCTCATGGGCTCTAGAGTGCAGGCTCAGTAGTTGTGGCACACAACCACTTAGTTGCTTAGTTACTCCACAGCATGTGGGATCTTCCTGGACCAGGGCTGGAACCTGTGTCCCCTGCATTGGCAGGCGGACTCTTAACCACTGCACCACCAGGGAAGCCCCCTCATTGAAGTTTTGATTTGTATTTCTCTAATAATTAGCAATGTTGAGCATCTTTTCATGTGCCTGTTGGCCATATGTATGTCTTTGGAGAAATGTCTATTTAGGTCTTCTGCTCATTCTTTGTTTTTTTTTTTCTTCTGTTATTGAGTTGTATGAGCTGTTTGTATATTTTGGAAATTAAGGCCTTGTTAGTCGCATCATTTGCAAATATTTTCTCTCGGTCCGTAGGTTGTCTTTTCATTTTGTTTATGATTTCCTTTGCTATGCAAAAACTTATGTTTTATTAGGTCTCATTTGTTTATTTTTGTGTTATTTCTATTGCCTTGGTAGACTGACCTAAGAAAACATTGGTATGGTTTATGTCAGAGATTGTTTTGCCTTTGTTCTCTTCTAGTAGTTTCATGGTGTCCTATCTTATATTTAAGTCTTTAAGCCATTTTTGTGAGGTTGCGTTCTAACTTCATTGATTTACATGTGGCTGTCCAACTTTCCTGACACCACTTGCTGAAGAGACTATCTTTTCATCCATTGTGTATTCTTGCCTCCTTTGTCAAAAGTTAATTGACCGTAGGTGTGTGGGTTTGTTTCTGTGCTCTCTATTCTGTTCCATTGATCCATATGTCTGGTTTTGTGCCAGTACCATGCTGTTTTGATTACTGTAGCTTTGTAGTATTGACTGAAGTCTGGGAGGGTTATGCCTCCTGCTTTGTTCTTTTTCCTCAGGATTACTTTGGCAATTCTGGGTCTTTTATGGTTCCATAAAAATTTTAGGATTATTTGTTCTAGTTCTGTGGAAAATGTCATGGGTAATTTAATAGGAATCGCATTAAATCTGTTATTGCTTTGGATAGTATGGCCATTTTAACACTATGAATTCTTCCAACCCAAGAGCATGGGATATTTTTCCATTTCTTTAAATCATCTTCAATTTCCTTTATCAATGTTTTATAGTTCTCAGTGTATGAGTCTTTCACCTCCTTGGTCAGGTTTATTCCTAAGTATTTTATTTTGTTTTTGATGTGATTCAAGTGTTTTTTCCATTTTAAATGGTACTGGCCCATTAAAACCAGGCTTCCAATTCATCTCTCTTTTGCTTTATAAATTAGATTTGTTATTTGGAGCCACTCATTCTTTTTGACTTTGAATTAATGGAACATTCTGTACATAAAAGAGAAATAGTGTTGAGAGCTCTTCAAAGGCAGAAGGTTCTTAAAAATATTTTTATCCATGGTGTCTAGGTTAGGACCCTACATCAATAATGACTAAAAAGCATTCATTTGTTTAATGAGTATTTATTAAGCATCTACTCGATCCCAGGCTGGGCACTGGGAAGAGTGAGTAATATAGACATGTTTCTGCCCTCTTGGAGGTTACAGTCTAGAGGAGGGGGACCAACACATAACAGATACACAGTAATTACACTTGTGACGTTCTGTAAAGGGAAGTGCAAGATTTTATGAAAATATGCAACAGAGGTAAGGCTATCAGAGAAGACTGCCTGAATAATGAATAACTCTGTTTTTTCTTGAAAAGGCCAAAGTTGGCCAAGCCTAATACATTTAGGTAAATTACAAAAAGAAAAGATAAAATGATTGTGCCTTATCTTTATGCTCTTTATAGAGTATATTAACACATTTTAATGTCTTAACCAATATGTATTACACGTTTTGAGTGCTCCGTAAATGTCACTGATTTTCATATTAATCTAGAAGGAAGGGTCTACAAAATCAAAATGGAATGGAAGGTGACCCACAAAGGTATAAAGGGAGATAGGCATGAAGGCAACAGGAGATAAAGTTGTATGCTTTAAGACAAACACTGCTTACAATGTGACCAGTTTGAAGTCATGAATTCCTAAATTCCAGCATACTTTGGATGACTAATGCTCCCCATCCCCAGGTCCCAGGCTTCTAAACATGACTTTTTGGTCAGTGGTTAATTTTCTCTGTGGATGCTATTATTTTTGAAAGAATTGCAGAGACTAGAACACTGTCAGTGTTAATTTTTAGAACACTTAGTGGTGACATTTCTTTCTTTCTGAGCCATTATATTTGCTTTATCACTATCACCTTCTTTTACTTTATCACTATCTCCTCTCTTCCTCTCTTCCAGAGTCTTTGTTTGGAAGCAAAAATTAAGGAAGTTTCTAACATAAATCCTTTCTTCAAAACAACTTGGAGACCATGTTTTTCTTCAGAAGAGTTTGATAATTTTGAGAGCAGTTGGTAATTTTGTTAGGTATTTTTCCCTGTGATATTGTCCACCAAAGAAGAAAACATTTATTTTAATGAAAATTAGAATAACCTAGCGTGACTGAACCTTGCCAGAAACACGTATAATTTGTTTTATTCTACTAAATATTATCCTATTTCTTTTCAGTGCCAAACATGGGCAGTGGCAGAGATGGGATTTGCAAAAGCTGGGGACAGTACCACTTCGAAACTTTTGATGGCATCTACTATTATGTCCCAGGAAACTGTTCTTACATTTTTGCGAAGGACTGTGGTAATTTGGAGCCTCGGTACACTGTATGGGTAGGTGATTCTAGGACATAATTAACCTAAAAATTATTTCTGGCCAAGTCTGTATTTTTAAAGTACTGGACAAATCATGGAAAATATATAGTAATCATAGCATGAATACTTAGGGCCCTGACTAGGGAAGGAGAGGGGCTGGTTCTGAATGGGATGGACCAAATTTGTAGCTATTTTGAGTATATTTCTATCAAGATGGAGCCTAGGACTGGGAGAAGAAAGGTTTGCATCCATATGGTAGGGACATGTAGGCAACACAGAAATGTCTATATCATGGATGTCATAATATCAACTCCAGTTGACATACTCATTCTTCACGTTTTATTTGATCATGTTGAAGAGAGGGTAGGTTCAGGCATCAATCATATTACTCGTGTATGTTTCCTTCTTGACATGTCCAGTGTGATGGCCATCTGGATGTTTTAAAATCACATACCTCGGTCTAATCTGGGGGCTGGAATTTATTAAATGGAGTGTATGAATTATATAAACACAGGCTAAAGGATGTGGAGACAGGCAGCTAATTTCTAGGTAGACTGATACTATATGATTGAGCTCAGAGAGTTAGTTCTTAATTGCAGAGTTCTTTCTTCAAAAGAATTCATAGGAGACATCTCAAAATGCGAGCTGCAGAGTAGCTCTGGTAGAAGTAAGGAAGTAGGGACCTCTTTCCCTGCTGTTGTCTTCCTCTGAATTTTCTGGTATCTCGAAACACAGCTAGAAAACTGCAGTGCTGTCCTGTTCTAAAGCTAAAACCCTCCATAACTATCATTTGTTTGAATCTCTGTTATTGAATCCCTCTGACTTATGTTGGAGTTGCCTAAATTTTCCTCCTCTCTTAGACGAGGCAAATATTCAAAAGTAGGCCCTAAAGCTTTTCAACAGCAACAAATCCTTGTGCCCTCAAAAGGAAATGAAGTCTATTGAAAGTTAACTTATGGGACATAAGGCTAAAACATTGGAGGTCTCTTTAGGTAAGGAAGTTAGTGGCATGCGTTTTTAGTTCATACAGGGCTCAGTCCCCTATTGTCCTTTACTCATCCACTCTAGGAAGGAGTTGCTGGGTTTATCACTCAAACATCTTCTGACTCTCTCATTGAAATGTTCTTGTCCAGTGTCTGATCCTTTTGAGGACTAAGGTGTCAAGTAGATAATTGTGTGATCCTAACACACAATGTTCAACTGTGCTTCCAGAGTTAATAGATAATTGTTTTTACTTGGCCCTGTTTGGTTGGTGGAATTTGCTTTCACATTAACAAATCCATTTACTTTAAATGTCATCTTTCCCCAATTGTAAAAGTTGTTCACCTCTTTTGTAGAAAATTTGAAAAAATTCAAAGAAGTCTAAAAAGTACTATCAGAATGATCAGTCAAGGCTTATCAGTGCTAATGGCTTCATATATTTCCTTCTAATTTTTTTCCTCCGGATTTTATACACATAAAGTTGAAATTTTACTATGCATAATTTTATTTCCCGCATTTTCACCTAATATTATATCAAGAACTTTTTTTCCACGTCAAATGTTCTTGACAAACACAGATTTTGTTAGCTGTATTTGTTCCAACTATGGAATACTGAAATTATTTAATTGTACCCTGTTTTAGAAATTTAGATTTAAAAAATATTTTCAGTATTTTAAAAGATGTATGTTAATAAATATCTTTATGCATATATCTTTTTATGCTCTTGATTCTTTTCTTTTTCTTCTTTAAATTCAATTTTATTTTAATGAAAATAATACATGTACTTAGTTTAAAAGATTTCTTCAAGATATATGAAGCCAAAAAATAGCCCCTCTTTCCTTCACTCCTTGACCCCAGCTGAAGTCTGATGCCCCAAAGGCAATTACTTCAATTTTTTTAGCTGTTTCTTCTGGCTTTTACCTAACATGTCAAAATGTGCTATTATTTCTTTATTTATCAAAGTTAGGACTTATTTCTTCACTTCTTACTATGGAAAATGGGAAGTCATCTGTTACGTTATCCTTTGTGCCCCTAACACACACACACACACAGACACACACACACACACACACACACACACACACACACTTTCCTTTTCTCCTCCTAATAATTATATCACCGTTATTGGTTAAATATGTGGTTTTTATACTATTGTTGTTTACATATTGTACATATATGAAAAATATTTATATAAATATTGTTGAGAGCCGAGCCTAATATGTTATTGTGATTTTATTTCTCTGTACAATTTTATAGAATTAACAGTTATCCCATTTTTCATTTGCTGCATTTTCTATACTTCAATCATTTTTTCCTTCAAAGTATCTCTAAACAACTGTTCTCAATATGGTCAGATACATCAGACAATCTCTCAGTTTCTCTTTCCTTCCCATGTGATGTCCCTTCCTCAGTTCTTCATTTTCCTGTTCCACCTGAGAGTGGTTGTTTTTGAGCCTACTGTACACCTAGCACTTAGGATTTTATTCACCATCTTCCTGGAGAATTTCATTCTTCTCTCTCCTGTATTGGTTTCCCTGTTTCTTAGGTCCCGTGAAGTGTCTAGCAGTCCTTGAATTTTGTTCATACTTGAGAGATAGGCTCTAAAAAGCTTATTGGATGCTCTGATCATGTGGGCAGTGCTTGTTTATAGTGCTTTCTGGAAAGGGAAGATATTTTCCTGGAAAGAGTGTTACCGAACTAGGTTCATTTTGCCCATCTTGCAGCAAGCCAAAATGCTGAGGTGCCGGGGGTTTGCAGCAAAGAGAGGGTTTATTAGGCAGCCAAGCGAGGATACAGGAGAACAAATCTCAGATCCATCTCCCTGAAGGCAAGGGTCTTGGGGTGTTTATTGGATAAAGAATGAAAAATCAGGGTGGCCTGAGGCGTGGAAGCCTGGGGCAAGGTGACTGGAAAAAGGTGTGGGGAATCGTTGTTCCAGAATGGAGGCACTTAGCATGATCTGAGGGTGTTTTCAGCCCTCTGACGTCAAAAGGTCACCACACTTGCACATTGGAGCAAGTTGGAGGGGAAGGGGTCCTCTCCAGTCTTAACCAGCTGACTCAAACTAGACACCCCTGACACCAAGTTCCTGGAAAACAACTCGGGCAAACATCTTATTGTTTAGGCTACATGTTGCTTGGAGTACATGCAAATCTTTGGTAGCAACAATTAAAACGACCTTGGTTAGTGAAGGCAGGTGGAATGGATTTGACTCATGATTACCCATGTTTCAAGAGTGCATAGGAGGGAGAAATTTGAAATCTTGATTATAGTTTGGAAATCACTTTCAGAATGTTGAAATTCAATTCATTCTGATTTCTGATCATTTTGCATATGGTCTTTTAAAATTTCCCCTCTCTCTTTTTTTTAATTTAATTTTATTTATTTATTTATTTTTGGCTGTGTTGGGTCTTCATTTCTGTGCGAGGGCTTTCTCTAGTTGCGGCAAGTGGGGGCCACTCTTCATCGCGGTGCGCGGGCCTCTCACTGTCGCGGCCTCTCTTGTTGTGGAGCACAGGCTCCAGACGCGCAGGCTCAGTAGTTGTGGCTCACGGGCCTCGTTGCTCCGCAGCATGTGGGATCTTCCCAGACCAGGGCTTGAACCCGTGTGCCCTACATTGGCAGGCAGATTCTCAACCACTGCACCACCAGGGAAGCCCTCCCCTCTCTTTATAGAAATTTTTAGTTCTTTTTATCCCCAATGTTCTGAGATGTCATTATGTGAATTTTTTTTTTCTTTTTTTCCCATTTATCGTGCTAGGTACTTGATAGGCTCTTTCTAGCAATCCAAATCCTTCACTTTTGGAATAATATTTCTTTCTTAATTTCCTCTCTTTCTCTCTTTCAGAAATTCTGTAATTCAGATATTGGAGCGCCTGAACTAAGTGACTGATTCCTTAATTTTCTCATTGATTTATTCCTCTTTTCCATCTTTTTGCTTTTTTGTTTTACATTTTGGGAGATTTCTTTCCAACCTTAAATATTTATCTTCCAGGGGTTCTATTTCAGTTATAAGTTTTTCCTATCGTACTGTCAATATCCAATCACCTATTTTTATTCCTTGAATTTCACTTCTAACATCATTTTATTCTTGTTTCATGAATGGCCTTTTCTCACTGTTCTCCCTAAAGATATCAATTATGGATTCTTGGAAGTTTATTTTTCTGACTTGTTTTTGATTCCTTTGATCTCCTTTCTTTTGTTTATTTGGCACCTGCCTTTCACATTGCAGGCTTTTATCAAATGATCCATGAATGTTTATTCACATTTGAGAATTAGGCTCTAAAAGCTGGTTGGAAGATCTGAATACATGGATGGGGGCTTGCTTGTCTAGTGGGAGATTGAGCAGGGAGTCTCTGGTTTCATTAAATAAGCCCCCAATATTCGTATCTGTACATCTTTTTCAATTTTGTTTCTTCAAGGAAACCTCCTCCAGTATCCTGCCTGGGGTCATATGTCTGGATTCCTGGATACTGAGAACATTTTAGTTATACTCCTACTTGAGGCTTTTTGCATTTGCTATTCCCTTTGCCTAGAATGGTCTAAATATCCATATGGCTTGCTCTTATACCTCCTTCATCTTTACTAGAATTTCCCCTTCTCAGCGAGGCTTTTGTTGGCCATTCAGTCTAAAACAGCCCCCAACCCCCCAACAACCCTCGATACACATGCTATCTCTTTTCTCCACTTAATATTTCTTCATGTCATGTAGCATGGTGCATATTTTAGTTACATGTAGTTATATATTTTTTATTAACTGTTTTTCTCTAATGGGATATAAGGTTTGTGAGGGCAGGTATTTTTGTCTATTTTGTTTGTTGACTTCTACATCTCCAGAATCTAGAACAGTGCCTGGTACATAATAAGTGATGAATAAAATTTGCTGATTAATCACTAAATTATATATTACATTCTTGCAGTATTAAAAATCTATCTTATGATTGGTGATTTTTCTTATCACTTTTATGCTTTGAAAGTTCTTTTCCATCTATATAGTTATATATATTTTCTTTCAGCTATTTTCTGCTGTCATTATTTGGACCTTTTAAACTTTATTTTGGTGGTAGGGTAAGAGAAACTAACATTCCTCTTCTCCTTTCTTACTTTTCTCTTTTCTTCCTTGCTTTCTTTTTTATTTTTACTAGTAAACTAATATTCCCATCAGTTTTTTTGAGAAATAACCTCTCTTCCCTAAAGTGTTTGGACAATTTTATTTTTAGAGTTATAGTTACTTTTGCAACCTTTAAATATTACTTTGTGTAATATATATATTTTTAACATCTTTATTGGAGTATAATTGCTTTACAATGGTGTGTTAGTTTCTGCTTTATAACAAAGTGAATCAGCTATACATATACATATATCCTCATATCTCTTCCCTCTTGTGTCTCCCTCTCTCCCACTCTCCCTATCCCACCCCTCTAGGTGGTCACAAAGCACTGAGCTGTTCTCCCTGTGCTATGTGGCTGCTTCCCACTAGCTATCTATTTTACATTTGGTAGTATATATAAGTCCATGCCACTCTCTCACTTCATCCCAGCTTACCCTTCCCCCTCCCTGTGTCCTCAAGTCCATTCTCTAGTAGGTCTGCGTCTTTATTCCCATCCTGCCCCTAGGTTCTTCATAACGACTTTTTTTTTTTTTTTTAGATTCCATATATATGTGTTAGCATACGGTATTTGTTTTTCTCTTTCTGACTACTTCACTCTGTATGACAGACTCTAGGTCCATCCACCTCACTACAAATAACTCAATTTCGTTTCTTTTCATGGCTGAGTAATATTCCGTTGTATATATGTGCCACATCTTCTTTATCCATTCATCTGTCGATGGACACTTAGGTTGCTTCCATGTCCTGGCAATCACGCCACATGGTTTTAGAATATTCACATCCTGTATGTAAAGATTCAGATCATTTAAATAAATATGCTAAATTAACTTGTACTTTATGAAGTTACTTCTGTTGTCCAATTTCTGAAGCAAATTTCTTTTTTTCTCTTGAAAATCCTAACTGTAGTTATAATTTTGTGAAGTTTCATGGGACTAATGATGCTATAGAGCTGTAGACGTGCATTGTGGATTTAGTTAACTCAGATGAAGGCAAGTTTGTGTATTGTTGTTGGTTTCTATGCTTTCTCTTGTTTTTCTCCCTTTAAGGTTCATAATAGCCCTAAATGCCTTGGTTCAGTGTATTACTGTTACCGGTCGATCAGCTTGTTCTTTTCAGACCAAGAGGAAATTCGAATTTATGGGCATGAAATAAAAAAGAATGGAATCAGGTAAGATGATAAATGATATAATGAAAGTAATACAACGGATTAACAGAATTTCTAAACATCTCACTCTGGACGTGAATGTGGAGAGAAGGGAGAGGATTTCTTCAACAGTAACCTTTAAGTTATAGCATACAGACATAAAAATTTCAGTAGGCTCCAAAGCCAACCAGGTGGCCAGGAATCTAACAGTTTAGCCTCCCTAATGTTTTTGCAGGATACAAATATACTTATATAGGTGGAGGTAAGATTATTACATCTACTTGTAAGAGAGATTCAGGAGAAATCCTCATAGTTCAACTCAAATTATTTTTGCCCCCTTTCTTAAATCTTTTCTTCTTCTTTTTTTTTTAAAGCAGTAAATCAAAATAAAACTTAACCTCTGAAAATCCTTTCCAAATTTGTGTGAATGAGGTTTGGGTGTCAGGATTTTCTGTTAGTGTTCTGACGAAGAGTTGAGAGTCAATAAATAACTGGTCTTCTTGAATAGCTAAGAGAGGGGCCCACTTGTAGAACTGAAACTTTAGGGGAAGCGGATGTTTATTTATTTGGTGGAAGGTTTCATACATTTTAAACTAGAAGTACTGTGGAGTAATCTACCATCCAATCTAAATAAGTATAGAAATACTCAATTTTAAGTTGCCCCCCCATCCTTGACACACTCTCTATCCCTTTTCTCTGCTTAATATTTCTCCTTCATGTCATCTAGCATAGTACATATTTTAGTTACATTTCATCATAAATTTTATTAACTGTCTTCCTCTAATGGGATATATTTTATGAGGGCAGGTATTTTTTGTGTTTTGGCTGACTTATGCTGAGAAAAGTAAATTGTGTGATAGCACAATTCTGTCCCTCATGCAGAATTCGCCAGCAAGTGTTTGAACCATGGGGACTTTTTCCAGGGCAATGGCTGTACCAACCTATGTACTTTTTTTTCAGTTTAGATTCCTCAAGAGGCAGCAGATGATAGCAGGAAGGGCTTTGGATGAAGCACCAGGGGAGCCAGGCACTGACCCAGGTTTTGTCATAGTCAGGCAACCCCAAGCAGCCCCTCTGCCTCTCTTGGGCTTATTTTCTTCATCAATTGGGTTCTGTACTTTTCATTTTCTTATAAAAGAAAGATTACCAATTTGAATGGGAAGGCAATGCACTTACATATGTGTTCCTTGGAGCTGAATTTAAACAGTGGTTTAGGATTTTTATATGGAATTTGGGGTAACATAGTGGGCACTTAAAAATTATTGTTTTGTAAAACAAAAACGCCATTTAAGTAGATTTTCAAGAATACTAACCCTTTGTTAAATATAGGACATAATATTTAAATTTTAACTCAGAAAAAATATTTCTTTGAAGATTTCCATTTGTATAATAGAAAGAAGATGGTTCGTATTATTCAGCTAAATTGCTTATAATAATGCTATACTGGGCCTAGGGCCCATCTCATAGCAGATGCTAGATAAATGTTTACCAAAATGAAGTCAAATGTGTTTGGCTCTGCACATCATACTTTACCTTTCTGGACTTCAGTTCTCTCCCCTGTGAAATGCAGGGTTTTGGTACATAGGAACCTGTGAATAATTTTCAGTATTAATCTGTGCATTCAGTTTAGTTTGCATTGTTAATGTTTCAAGTTGCATGGAGGTTTTCTTAAATTTATGGGAGATTATCTAACTTGTAGTATCATCACCCATCTCTAC
The DNA here is from genome assembly GCF_003676395.1 of Aethalodelphis obliquidens. Lineage (NCBI taxonomy): Eukaryota > Metazoa > Chordata > Mammalia > Artiodactyla > Delphinidae > Aethalodelphis > Aethalodelphis obliquidens. Next base: position 26,643,659 of record NW_020837952.1, read on the forward strand.
TAGCATCTTTTAATGTATAGACATTTGGATAATCACAGTTATGCACGTTTTTTTTTCAAAAATTGTGTATTTATTCAAATTTACTATGAAAGAGATCAAGTGACAAATGACCAAACCAAGGAACACCTGCAAAAGAAAAACTATACCTTGCCGCAGTGAACATCCCATTGCTATGGAATATCTTTATCAAACATGACTCACTTTTTTCAAGTATAGCTTTTGTAAACTTGCAAACTTAAACAATATTATTCGTACTAACTTTTACTAGGAATTGAAAATGAATTTCTTATGTTTATAATTTTTAATAATAATAGATTATGACAGTAAAGTCATTTATTCTCTGGTGGAAATTTTAGTTATTTTCCTATTCTTATAAATCTTATGACTAAAAAAATTATCTGCACACATACTTGTGCAAATGATTACAGATATTTTGAATTGTTTCTTTAGGGACTATCTCTATGTTAATGAGTATGTTTAATTTTATAGTTTTTATTTCATGTAGCCATGTTCTTACTGGAAAGGAACTCACTAATTTGAAGTTTTTGAGAGAAATGTATGAATGTACCTACTAACCTCTCACCTCACATTATTCACTTAGCCTGACTAGTTTTCTTCTGTCCTCTTATGTCTCTCACTTCCTCTGTATGTGTACATGCTTGTGAAAAATGGAAAGAATAGACATTGGATCAGGAGTTTAAATATTCAATGTGACCCTTGCTTAAATAGACCAAATTGTATGCAACTTAAAAATTATGAATATAATCCTTACAAATACTGTATGGAAAGTATTTTTTATTCCTAATAATATACTTTGCAGCATTAAAAATAAAAAATTATAATTAACATGGCTTTTTCTTTTGGAAAACAATGACTTGTACCAAGGTGACATTTTGGGGATAGAAGCTCTTATTTCTTTACAGCCAAGTTTGAAACAAAATTAAACAAAATCATCACTCAAAAATGTGTTTACATACTTTGAGTATTGTTTGTTCTTACTTCAAAATTGTTGAGCAGCATTTTTAGATTATCTTAAACTCTCTAGATAAAAATATAAATACATTCAGCTCTCATTATTCTAAATAGACAAGGTTATTTTCCAGATTTTAAAAATCACTGACATTTAGCAGAAGTGTGCTTTTGGTTGGTTGAAAGAAGCATCCAATTATAAGTATAAAATCTTAATCAGTATGCAAAAATAGGTATCATTTTTACTCTCTTTTTATTTCAACATTAAAATTTCAAAAATGTTGAAAATCTAACTGCATAGTTTATTCAATAATTTTGAATAATAATTATCTTTTATTTAATTCTCATTCACTTCAAGAAAGAAATAGATCATCTGTAATTGATGTTTCATCATAATTCTTAGATTGCCTTTGTTCTATTTTTCAAGTTTAACATTGCCTCAGACAATTGGACAGGTTTTCATTGAGAAACTAGCTGACTATATTCTGGTGAAAACAACCTTTGGTTTTTCATTGGCTTGGGATGGAATATCTGGAATTTACCTGAAGCTGTCTGAGGAGCATAAAGGGAAATCATGTGGCCTATGTGCAAACTACAATGACATTCAATCTGATGATTTCATCATTCAGCAAGGTAAGTGGAGCAGAAGAAATGGGTGGGTACTTCTGAGCTCTTCTTCCTTCACTGATCACTCTGTTTATACCCAGAAGGGTACAACTTGTCCTAGGTTGGGTAAAAATGGTAGCTATCACTTGCCTGCTTATGTGATTTTAAGTGAAGCTTGAACAGGAAAATATTTTTGTGTCATTCTTGAAAGCCATGAGCTAGCTTACATTTGCTAAATTAATACAAGTCAGGTCTTACTCATGTAACAAATACTAACTGAGCATTTACTTTGTGTCTGGCACTGTTGTAGGAGCTTGGGATATATCAGTGGAAAAAAAAAAGCTTCTCCCTTCTTGGGGCTTATATCAACATTTTAGTGATTCAGACCCATTTGGGGCAAACTTGTCTACTTTTGGGCAACAGATATTTTGCTTCCAGTCTTGATAGGAATAAATTAAATGACTTCCATGTAATAGTTTTGTAAATACAATAAAATGTGAGCAGAATTGATAAAAGTTGAGTAATAACTTGGAATGGTTTTTATCATGTATAATGATGTACATATCATTCATTCATCTATTTATTCTAAGTCATGAAACTGATCCCAGTGAGCTGTTAAAAATGGGTTTTGTTTCAATATGGGTACTAGTTTGCAGTGGCAACAAAATAAGAGAATTACAGGACACAATCATGATTTAGGTCCACATATAAATGTGCAATAAAAAAGAATACTGTTCTTAGTACCAGAAGACCTACCTGGCTTTGAATCTTGTTCAGCTCTTACAAGTTTTATAATTTGAGGCATCTCAGTTAATCTCTCTGATACTCAGTTTCTTCAGCTGTTAAATAGGGATTAAAATAATTTGGAACACAGAGCATTGTTAATAATAATAGCATAGCTTGATACCATTTAGTAATAGTTAATATGAGTACATAGCTATATTATGCCCAACTCTTACAACATCCTGTAAAGTGGGTGTATTTTCTTAATTTTACAATGAGGACACAAGGTGATGTGCCCAATGTAACACAGCTTGTAAATGGTGTTATCAGAGTTGAGTTAACAGATCCAACTGGCTCCCAATTCTATTCTTAGATAAATGTGAGAGAAACTGACTTTTAATCTGTAAAGCGCTATATAATACTGTTTGTTTTATATTATAAAATTAATAGAGGAGAGTTGCCCATATGTTGTGTTTTAAGGGAATGAAAATCCTACTTAGAGTGTGGGTTCTGGAGTCAGAATGTGGGATTCATATTCTGCTTTGCCACTTGTTAAACTTTCTAAGTTTAATGATATACTAGTAGTGTATACTTCATAGAGTTGCAAGGATTAAATGAGGTAATCCCTGTAAAATACTTAGTACAGTGTCTCGCTTGGCACATAGTTAATACTGAATACATTTTAGCTAATTTATTATCATCTCCAAGTGTTCTCAATGAGCCTATAATGGAGCTAACGTGAAAATGTTTGATTAAAGACATTGCTTTAAGAGGCCCTTGTCAAAATGCAAACATTTTCCCAGGATGCATAATGCTTCATCAGTATTAGTTTACTAGTAGCTAAAGAGCAGGGCTTCAAGGAGTCAATTTTCTTACATGCAAAATGGAGATAATAATAATGACCCTCAGAGCTTCCTAGCCTCTGAGAATCTAATGAGAAAATGTAAGTGAAAGTGTTTAAAAGTCTGTGAGCACAGTACAAATGTACAGTATTGTACATTTCATCACGAAATGGTGTTTTGCATCCGGTTGGGTATTTAGAATGAGAGAGTTCACAAACGTGGAATCTTGAGACTATATTAGGAAGTAGGGTTTTGGACGTAGGCAGAACCAATCAGATGGCAGCTATTGATTTCTTTTTCTTCTGTATCAAAGCTTTATGAAAAAAATAATACTCAATTCAATTCTCAATGTTAGAGTTAAAGACTGCCATGGGCAACTTCCCTGGGAACATCTAGGGAACATGGTATAGAAGTTGGGATAGAAAATAGCATCCGCTCTTGTTAGAGGCAGAGAGACTCAGATTAGGATTTGTGTTAAGAGTCAGACAGACTTTGATAACCTGGAACATAAAATGGTTGCTTACAGTGAGATAATTGGGCAGCAGGCAGAGGGGTGTTAGCAGATTATTTGTGGGAGAAGACCGGAAGGAGGCAATTTGACTGAATTACGGCTGAACTGGCAGAAGGCAAGAAGGACCCTGGAAAGTATATGGAAGGAGCCTAAAGAGAGATTTCAGCTTTTTCACAATTTTATTTAGTGCACAGAGTAAAGCAGAATGATAAAAAAACTAACTTATGATAATTTATAAAGATGTGACTAGAACCTGCTTTCCGATTTTCTCTCATACCGTAATAATGCAAGAATACGTCTACAGGTGAGCTGTATTACCTTTAGCTTAAAGATGCCTAGTATTTTCTTGAAACTCAGCCTGTACTTTGCTGATTAGATAAATCTTTAGAGGCAGAGAGGGAGTTTGATTGAATCCCATTGAATTAATAATTTCTTAAAAGTGATTAAAATTGTATTTCTCTCTGCATTCCTATGCATTCTTCAGGCATGACTTCACAAAGAAATGAGCCTTTTCAGAATTTCTGTGGATATAGAAATATTTAAATTTGTTGTCTAGTTGAGATTCTGGTTCCATAATTCATGTCTATGGCTAGCTACTCATAGAAGCCCTGATTTACTCTTGTTTTTCCCAGCATAATAATTACTACTGCCTCTCTTTCACTCTTAGAAGTGTTCCAATATGGACAGTAAATTGCTCCGTTTGTAGTACATTTTATATGAAACATTTTAATTTTAGTTTTGCAGGCTCCCGGACCACCAACTGATATGGATTTAAAGTCTCATAGTAACTAACATTTGTGACTTTTTTGTTAATGCAATGTAGTGAAAACAGCTAAATATGTGGTTAAAAGCTGGAATTAAAGTGAACTCTAAGGGATTGCCCAGGTTGTTTAGTTACATTAAAATTTGTGCATAAATATGGAAATATGTGGGCCTTTAGGAAATATTTTTGATTCTGCAGACCTTTAAAAGTATGATGATGCTTTGAAATGAAATGTGACTATAAATTTACTTAAAAGGAACATCAGTTTTTCCTTTTAAAAATAAGTATATTTGGCTTTCCTGGTGGCACAGTGGTTGAGAGTTCGCCTGCCGATGCAGGGGACACGGGTTCGTGCCCCGGTCCGGGAAGATCCCACATGCTGCGGAGCGGCTGGGCCCGTGAGCCATAGCCGCTGAGCCTGCGCGTCCGGAGCCTGTGCTCCGCAACAGGAGAGGCCATAGCAGTGAGAGGCCCGCGTAACGCAAAAACAAAAAAAAAATTAAAAAAAAATAAAAATAAGTATATTAGACCAGACCCATGCTTGGTTCAGGGTATAGCATTTCCAACAATATCAGAGATAATAAAGTGGACCAAACATCTAGGACTCTAATAATCTATTTAATAAATATGGAAAACTCCCTTGTATTTATTCGTTCACTTATTTAGCAAATATATTTTGGGCACCTACTCTATACCAGATAGTAAACTAGGGATCCAGCAATAGGACCGCTTAGACAAGCTCTCTCCCTTCATGTAGTAGAAGGCAAAATAAATAGACAAATTAAAATATAATTTTTGTGAGCAATAGCAGCCATTAAAAAAGGGGGAAAAGGAGACTAAGTGACAGAACAGTGTATGTTTGGTGGGTCTAGATCATGTGTCGGAGAAGGCTTCTCTGAGGAGGTCATATTAAATAGATGTCCACATGAAGTAAGGGAGACAGCAGAGGGAAGATTGGGGTGGGGGAAGAGTGATTTCGAAGGAGGAGATGCAAGAGCAAAAGCAGGAACAGGGTGGAAATGAGCTTGAGTGAAGAACATTATAAAGCTTGTATGATTGGAGTAGGCTGAGCAAAAATAGGAGTGGAAGATGTAGGAGGGATAGGGTGGGGTAGAGTGGGTGAAACAGGTGGGGAGTTGGGGGAGTGCAGAGGCCAGATCAAAAAAGTCTTCCAGGCCCCTGTAAAATTTGGGATTTTATACTAAGAGAGCAAAGCGTTCTTATAGATGAACTTTTACAATCTTCCCCAAAATTGGTAGTAGTAAGTAGACATCTTCCTATCTTGAAGATGCTGAGATAGAATGGTGAACCATTTGCCTTGCAGTTTTTGATTCTAGTGGTGCAGTAGGTTGTCATCGCTGGTGGACCTGTGGCTGTGTAAATCTCAGTGGTAGAGATGCTAATACTCAAACATGAAGGCTGTCAGATGGAACTTTGAGATGTCATCTTGTTTGGGTCTGTGGAGTCCTTGAGATTTCAGATTCAGCCCTTGTCCGAATGTGGGGCAGGATTAATTTTCATGTCAGATCCTGAACTTGTCCTCAGGCCAGATAGAAGGCCCAGAGTGCTCACCACCAACTGCCTGTTTGTTGCTGCTGCATAGTAGCTCCTGAATCTTGCCTCTGAATAATGCTGGGATGGTATCAGGATTCCTAATCTGTCCCGAGCATCTTTAGAAACACTATTCATCATATTCCAATGGAATGAATTCACTTCTTAGTACCCTCTTCTCCAGGTGTCTTTTCCATTTTTTCATTGTCTGTATGACCATCCTCTGAAATCTCCACAAGGGCTCTAGGTACCCCAAAAATGGAGCTACAGTTTTAGTAAGGTTCTGACTTATGTCAAATAGAATGAGAGGGCTGTCTGAAAATTTTCATACCAAACTTTGACTTATGTTTCTTAATTTTATGCATATTCTTTCTCCTCTCTGCATTATAAACTGCAGGCTTAACTGGTATTCATTTTGTACCACTCACTTTTCAACCCTTCCCCATTTTGCTCCAATGAAGTTTGCTTTCTCTCTCCAATGGTATTAACTTTTATTTGGTACCTAAACTTTGTTCAATTTATTTTTATTATGCTGAAGTAATGTTATAGTCTAATATCATTGGTAATTATAAAGCTATTGAGTTTAACTTTTTGACCAGGAAGTTTATGTTGGTGAACTGTGTCTTTGTGGAAAGTGATCCTAGTATACATATTTTTTTGTATGTGTTTGTGTGAAATAGAGGACTATACAGAAGACATTGCTATGTTTGCAAATAGTTGGTTGGTGCAAACTCCAGATGACCCCAAATGTGTACCCACACCCTCAGATTTTCCAAATCCATGCTCCAGTGGAATGCCAGCATTTGAGGTAAATATGATGTGAAAAATTTAGGCATGTTGGATACACCACACATATACTGTATTTGTATATTTAACACGAAGCATTTTTAGCGTAAATACTACATAAACACTATTAAAATCAGGAAATGTAATGCAACAAGAATAACTTAATGATTATTTCAAAAATGGTGACTACAATGAGTTTCATAAAAGTAGTACTCATTATAAAAATATGTAGTTAGAAAAGTGTTGTTTAAAATTTATAAGCCTACATACTTTCTCTTTCCTAGTAAGAACAGAGTGTCTTGCAAACAGATCAGTAGAAAAAAATGAGAGTACAAGCATATCATTCAGTATGTTCTGCTGACCGCCATCTTTTTCTGCATAGGCAATCTTCTTCAAGTGTCAGATACTGTTGCAGTTTCCCTTTTTGAGCTGCCATGAATATATTGATCCATATTTATATATTGCCAGCTGTGTTAATGATCTTTGCAAGTAAGTGAAATGATTTTATTTGCAATAAAATTTTCTTTATCCAAAAAGAAGAGCAAAAACAATTGTGTAACTTCATCATCTCAGCAGTTCACAAAATGTAATGGGAAATGTAAAACATAAACTGTACTAACAGCTATTAAAATCTTACTGGATAACAGGTACAGTCTGAGTGTTTTATATTAACAGCATGAACAGAGTACATTAGTTCTTATACACTTTTTGTGCCACTGATCCCTTTTGGGAACCTAGAGAGGCTATAGGCTCTTTTCAAAATAGTGTTTTGAAATGCACAAAATAAAGCATATAAGATTACAAAGGAAGTAATTATATTGAAATAGAATTACTGAAATAGTAAATGAAATGAATTTCTGATCCATGTGCTCTTTTATATGCATTTCAGGTCTAATAACTAATGTAGTTTGATATAGTGATGAGTATAAACAATATTTTGAGATATCTGTAACAATTAAATGAGAAATGAAAATATGGAAAAATGAGATATGAGTTACATTGATGACAAAGTTACAGATTCTGCTAAGAACATTGTGATGTGTTGCCCATGTGTGTAACTGAAAGAAGTGCTAAATATCAGCTGGAGATTAGCAAAAATAAACATGTAGTATTTTTCACATCCAAGGGCACAGACTCTTGCCTTCACTCCCGGGTTAAGAACACATAGACTAAGGTGGCTGTCTAGGGAACGAATTCAGTGAGACTCATCATAACGTGTTCATCAATGTAGAACTTATAAATTACCCATTATTGAGGTGAAGTCCTTTTTATTTTAGTTTTTCAAAAGTTTACCAAGTGAAAGATACATGTACCCTGATATTCATAGCAGCACTATTAACAATCGCCAAGACATGGAAGCAACCTAAGTGTCCATCGACAGATGAATGCATAAAGAAGATGTGGTATTTATATACAATGGAATACTAGCCATAAAAGGAATGTAATAATGCCGTTTGCAGCAACATGGGTGGATCTAGAGATTATCAGACTAAGTGAAGTAAGTCAGAAAGAGAAAGACAAATACTATATGGTATCACTTATTGTGGAATCTAAAATATGACACAGGTTAACTTATTTACAAAACAGAAACAAAGACATAGAAAACAAACTTGTGGTTACCAAAGGGGAAAGGGGGTGGGGAGGGATAAATTAGGAGTTTGTGATTAGCAGATACAAAATACTGTATATAAAATAAACAACAAGGTCCTGTACAGAGCAGGGAACTATATTTAATATCCTGTAATAAACCATAATGGAAAAGAATATGAAAAATAATATGTATATATATGTATAACTGAATCACTTAGCTGTACACCAGAAACTAACACAACATGTAAATCAACTATACTTCAATTAAAAAAAATTACCAAGTGTATGTGATTAGCTATCTTGAATGTTCGAGAATATCTCAAGAAGTTTTTATGTTTGCATCTTTTAAGTATCCCAAGAAGTTTAAATGGTACATGGGAACATTGCTGTAAAGGACCAAACTAATTTTTGGTTGAGTAAAACCACTGAAATTGTATCTTGGGTAGCTTGTTAAGAGGTCTAAGTTTATCAAAAGTGAAAACAGAGAGGAAAGGTTGAGGTAGTGTGAAGTTATTTATAATCACTCTGCTTTAATTAAATTAAGATTATTATAAAAATAATGAATGTAATAATATTTTCCAGATATTAAAATGAGATTGTTTGGGAAGCTTCTTAATTTTGAATAAAGTACAGTTATACCTTTATTTGTATGTATAGTCTCAGGGATTTCTGAACTAATGCAGGAGCTTTGAAAGAGCATTCCCTCTGCCTAAAATATTGAGTACTGACCTTTATATTTTATAACATTCTGTCCTCTATTTGGTTTTATTTTTCATTTAAGTGCTGTATTGTTCTATCTCTGTTCTATCACTTAGTCTCTTTTTTGAGGACTCCGTAGGTAGTCCATTGTCCTTATTTAGCCATCTATATGGAATTAACAATTGTTCTTATTCCATGATGACTCATTCTGGGACCATTCTCCAACAGTCTTCTCACTTGTCTTATCATCTTTAGCACTCGTTTCTCAGGTAGGCTGAAGTGAAGGATCATTTGGCAGATCCAGAAAAGTCAGTCGCCATTTATTAGTTGGGATATTGTTTGGTTGCTTCAAAAGCATCAGTGGCTTCGGTTCAATTGAATGCTTATATTTCTCCATTGACTCAGTGATACTATTGCTATGTCATCCCCCAGGGCCTAGGGTATTATTTTCAATTTCATTGTCAAAACTGGCTCACCACTGCCATGCTCATATTTTAACCCTTAGGAAGAGAGAAAAGGAAATAGAGGGCTGTCAGCATTTTTAAGGAAGTGATGTGGAAGTTTCATGCACATTCTCACTTTTAACCCTTTGGCCAGAACTTAGAAACATGGGCCATACCTAGAAGTAAGGACAGCTGAGAAATGTTGTCCTTGGCTGGGCAGCCATATGCCCAGCAAAAACTTGCAGGTTCTAATACTGAAAAGAAGAGGGAACTGGGCATGAAAAGTAGCTGGCCATACCTACTTCATCTGAAATTTCATCATTAAGAAGTTAACATTTTTGTCTTTTGAAATTTTGATGTATTTAGGCTTTGGATTTCAAAACCTAATGGCTTTCTTTAGGGCAAATAAAAACAGCAGGATGGTGAAACACCTTTTACTGGTTGAAATCAGCTGACACCTTAAGATACATATCTGAGGTGAAGAGGCAGGGCAGAGCAGGCAGGTAATACCAAAGAAAGGGCTTTATAATGGAATAAGTGGGCATTGATAAAATGGAAGTGAGAAGGTACCAGGGTTAGCCTTTCACTCCCCTCAATATTTCACCCAGGACTATACCTACCTACATTCTTTTTCCCCTAAAGGAGATTCTCTTCATTTCTTATGTTAAAAGACTGCCTACAGGGATCCTATACCATGATTATATAATTGTGAATCTGCTGAGCACAAATTAATTTCCTGCTTGGATTATGATAGTGTATTGAATTCAATTCAACACATTTTCTGAGTGTTTATTCCGAGTTGAGCATTGTGCCACATCTTGGTGAAATAGAAACAATTTATTATGTTGATTTAAAAATTTTTTTTCTTTAAACCCACATTTGTTTATTTATTTATTTTTGGCCGTGTTGGGTCTTCGTTTCTGTGTGAGGGCTTTCTCTAGTTGTGGCAAGCGGGGGCCACTCCTCATCGCAGCACGCGGGCCTCTCACTATCGTGGCCTCTCTTGTTGCAGAGCACAGGCTCCAGACGCGCAGGCTCAGTAGTTGTGGCTCACGGGCCCAGTTGCTCCGTGGCATGTGGGATCCTCCCAGACCAGGGCTCGAACCCGGGTCCCCTGCACTAGCAGGCAGACTCTCAACCACTGCGCCACCAGGGAAGCCCTATTATGTTGATTTTTAATTTATTTTATTTTTAAATTTTTTGTTGAAGTATAGTTGATTTACAATATTATATTAGTTTCAGGTGTACAGCATAGTGATTCAATATGTTTATAAATTATACTCCATTTAGCATTATTATAAAATATTGACTATATTCTCTATGCTGTACATTACATCCTTATATCTTATTTATTTTATACCTAGTAGTTTATACCTCTTAATTCCCTTCTCCTATCTTGCCCTGCCCCTCATCCCTCTCCCCAGTGGTAGCCACTAGTTTGTTCTCTGTGAATCTCTTTCTGTTTTGTTATATTCATTCATTTCTTTTATTTTTTTAGATTCCACATATAAGTGAAAACACACAGTATTTTCTTTTTCTGTCTTATTTCACTAAGCATAATACCCTTCAAGTCCATCCACGTTTTTGCAAATGGCAAAATTTTATTCCTTTTTATGGCCGTGTAATGTTCCATTTATAATATTCCATAATATTTTCTTTATTCATTCATCTTTGATGGAAACTTAGGCTGCTTCCGTATCTTGGCTATTGTAAGTAATGCTACTATGGCAAAACAAATTCGGGGTGTTTACAGAACACAAAAAAAGTGTTGCTGGGCATGGTGAATGGGAGAGAGAGAGGAGATGAAGTTAGAGAAGTAGGCAGAGTCTAGATTACCTAGAGTCTTAGGGCTCATAGTAAGGAGTATGAATCTTTGCTTGATCTTATTTCATACAACTTGACTATTCTCAGCAGATCTGAATTTGCCCTTTGCCTTATCTCTTACCCTACTCTGCTTATTCTGGGTAGGCTGACAGTGCTTTAGCCTGAATTATGTCAGAATGTCAGTTAGTTCATTTGGGATATAATAAATCTGGGGGGAGGGGGTAGTACAAAATGAAAATGCAAGGCCCCCTGTTAAAAACATTGTTGAGAATTTCAAGATAGTGACAGCAGAGTGCGAAACCGAGTACAGGGTCCAGCTAAGTGAAGGGCCTTTTTAAGAGCAGGGCCTTGTGTGACTGACTACACAGGTCACATTCCCATAAAGCTGGCCCTGATCTTGATAAATGTTGCTGAAAAAAATGAATGCCTTCTACTGATGAAAAAAAACAATGCTGCTGTGAACATTGATGTGCATATATCTTTTTGAATTAGTGCTTTTGTTTTCTTCAAATATATACCCAGGAGTGGAATTGCTGGGTCATAGGGTAGTTCTATTTTCAGTTTTTTGAGGAACTTTCATTCTCTTTTGCATAGTGACTGCCCCAATTTACATTCCCACCAACAGTTTACTAGAGTTCCCTTTTCTCCACATCTTCACCAACGTTTGTTATTTTTTTGACAACAGCCATTCTGACAGGTGTGAAGTGATAATCTCATTGTGGTTTTGATTTGCATTTCCCTGATGATTAGTGATGGTGAGCATCTTTTCATGTGTCTGTTGGCCATCAAAACAAAAAACAATTTAGAAATAGTCCCTGCCCTAGGAACTCAGATTCTAATGGGGCAGAGAAACAGACCTTCAGCAATTATACATGCTTTAAAAGCAAAGTGCAGTGAATGTGGAGGAGAGAACTACTAACTTTATCAGGTAGTGCCTAGAGGAGATGACAGCTGAGTTGGAATTTGAAGGATGATACATTACCAGTTCTTGAACTTGTCGTGTTTCTGCTTCTAAGAATGCTAAACTTAGCAGCAAGGAAATGCTTCTAATTTTGCCACACCCAAATCAATTGATTTATTGATAAAAACAACTATCGTTTAATGTTCATTTTCCCTATTAAAGTTCACATCCAAAATGGAAAAATAAGCTTATTTTCCCCTCAGTAAATTACAATAATAATTTCTTTCTTGCCCGATTGTTGTTTTTATGCAATGCCAAATGTAATATGCCCAGTACAGTTCCTAGCATAACATAGTCACAGTAAATAGTAGCTATTTGAATAATAGTTGCATTGGGTTGGAAAGCCAATATTCAGTTACTTTGTTAGTTTTCAGAGCCTCCATTAATTGTAGGAAACAATGCACATATTTAAAGTAAATCATAGATTTTAATGTCTTTCTAGGAATTCAACAGTTTTAACTTACCTTGTTTTTCAGAGACTTTTCTTATTCGGAGGTTTAGAATATTTTCTGAGTTTCTGAAGTTTATATGCTCAGTCCTTTTTTTTCCTTCTAAAGCTCAGTTAATTGGACTAGATAAGCTTCATGACTCAATTACAGTAGCACAGGATAAGTGCAATTTGAGACTGGTGGCTTTGGCTTTTACAACAGAGATACTGAAAATGCTAAGACTCACAAAATACAACATTCGTAAGGTCATTATCTTGAAAGATATTTATTTAATTTTGAGTTTCAGTTGGGTTGAAAAACAAGCCCACTACCTTATAAACCCTGTTTATTTTGTAGATGCCTTGTTAATCTGCTTTGGGAATTGGCAGACCTCTTATATTTGTTTGGAGGAGTTTCTAAGGCGATTATAAGAAAATACTTAAAGGTTATTCACTCTTGGCAGCATTATAAAAGTAACTAGCTTTAGTAATTTAAACCTGAAAGAATTAAAAATCTTCTTTTAAATCTTAAATTAAATGCTATTTATTTAATCTTTCAAAAGTTCTGCAGGTTATTAGTATTGGTTTTATTCCAGCATGTATACTATCAAGAGCATGGTATCTTAGAAATAATTTTCATATTGGTTGTTTTTGCTGTGATAGAATTTTATCTGTTCTAATAGGATTTGTTAAATTCTGAAAGATCTAGGATGCTTTGTGTGGGAACAAAAAAATACAAGGATTCTGGGAAGAACATCATAATTAAAATAGAAATCTTTTTCAGTATAGGTACTCCCTTGAATCAAATGAAAAGTGGCCAAATTATTGAAAGACTTAGATGAAACAATTTACCTAGGCCTTTTTAGCTGGGATCCCATGTTTATCTGTTTTCTGCATTATTGTACATAACATATTATAATGTATTATATTATATACAAGCTGACATCAGCTAATATTAGAATATTCACCACATACTCAGCATTTCTTGAGATCAGGAGCTCAAAGGTATGGTTTCTGTCAATATTTCCTGTGTGATATTGGATCTGTCTTTTCACTTTTCAGAACTCACGATGATGAGACCTATTGTCGAGCAGCCACCGAGTATGCTAGAGCCTGTTCCCATGCTGGCTACCCTATTCAAGACTGGAGAGATGACTTTCCAGCATGCAGTATGTTGCATTATTTTCCAGCCCTGTGCACTTCTATTAATTTTAGGCTTATCCTAGTACTCAAAACTTACCCTAGTGCTCAAAACTAATGAATTGCAAATACTTGTTATTGATGCAATAATGTTGGTAAACTTTTGCATACTTTTAAAGCACTGTAATCTCTGTCTTTCTGTGTCTGCCTTACTTCACTTAGTATGATAATCTCTAGGTCAATCCATATTGCTGCAAATGGCATTATTTCATTCTTTTTTATGACTGAGTAATATTCCATTGTGTGTGTGTGTGTGTGTGTATACACCACATCTCCTTAAGACAAATATCATATGATGTTGCTTATATGTGAAATCTAAAAGAAAAAAAAAGACACAAATGAACTTATTCCAAAACAGAAAGAGAGTCACAGACACAGAAACCAAACTTATGGTTACCAAAGGGGAAATGGAGGTGGGGGAGGGATAAATTAGGAGGCTGGGATTAACATATATACACTACTATGTATAAAATAGATAACCAACAGGGATCTACTATAGCACAGGGAACTATACTCAATATTATGTAATAACCTATAAGGGAAAAGAATATGTATATATATATGTATATGTGTATATATATATATATACATATATATATATAATATATATCTCTGAATCACTGTGCTGTACACCTGAAATGTATACAATATTGTAAATCAACTATACTTCAATAAAAAAATTAAAAAAAACCCAAAAACCCCACTGTAATCTTTTTGAGTGTTGAATAAAGTTGATTTACAGCTCGCCTGTTTGCCCATTTTAGTTGATAAATGTGATGACAGCTTTGTCCATCGGGATTGTATCAGTTGTTGCCCCCCAACCTGCACATTTGAGGACCAGTGTCTTGGGAGTAATCTCCATTGTCTTGACGGATGTTACTGCGCGGATGGTAAGTGCTTCATGAAAGAAACCATGTCTGCACTCATGGAAACTAGTACCCCTGTGATCCAAGAATCATGTCTTAATGTCATCTCTCAGGATGATAGGGCTGTTGTGATTTTCTATCCTTGTAGGATTTGATCCTTGAAGTGACTAGAAGGAATGGCTGCTTTTCTTTAGTAAAAGCCTTATTCCTTTGTAAATTTCCTTGGAAGTTTGGAACTTTGTCTTGAAGTTACCCATGGCAGATCTTTTGTTCTCTTGAGTATTTAAAGATATTTAATAATTTATATACTTTCATTTTTTAAAGATGAAATCAAGTTCAGAAAAAAAAAAACCTTCACATTTTGGCAGTACAAGATTTTAGTCCTGACGTAGTTTTAATATTTGAAATTAGAAGTAACATAGTAAGTGATAGAAACGGGATTTAAATCTGCTATACTGATAGACATTTATAAGAACATTGAGGATTTACTCAAACCCTTTTATTTTTACAGATTAAAAAAAAATAGAATCCCAGAGATGTTAAGTGATTTTCCCACTGTCATACACTTAATATGACTGAGGACTACTTGGAATCAGATCTGTTGACCTCAGTCCATTGTTCTGTCAGTGCTACTCTAAGTGCTTTGGACCTGTGCCAGGCCTAAACTGTTTGTTACCAGCCAGTGATGAGATAAGGAGTTTGCACCAGAATATAAATCCATGCACCAAAATATAAGTCAATGCTTCCTTCATCTAGAGAGTCTTACTCTGAAAAACAGATCAGCTGAATCAAACAGTGTGCTTAGTAACACTGGTTCGACCACCTTTCCTCATTAGAGAGAAGTACTAAATGCAGTTCTACTGTACTAGCCCTTTGAGAAGCACTGCTTGGCTCTTTATTATCTGTGTGATGATAGTGTAAATCTCTCACTTTGACATAAACAGAAATAAAACCAAGAATATACTTTCTCCCTCTTCTCCTCCCCTCTTCCCTCAAAAGCAAAGAGACATTAGTTGCCCTAATTCTGTTCTGTGAATCTTGAATTTCTGATGGCAAGTCATGGGATAAGAAAGTTGAAAACCACTGAAATAGACCCTTATAAGGTAGCTACTGATTGAGACAGAGCAAGGCTGTCGGTAACCTCCTTGAAAGTAAAGAAACTTGTTATTTCCAGCACATAGTGTAAGCAAGTGTTCAATAAAAGTTGGTTGAATTATTATATTCAAAGAATACAATCTTTATTATTTATTTTGTGAATTTGATATGTTTTTCTTAAATAGGCCTCATAATGGAAAATGGGACTTGCATCTCCTTGGAAAATTGCCCATGCAGTTTTCATGGATTAGCTTATTCAGTTGGTTCAAAAATTGAACAAGAATGTACTGAATGGTATGTGATTAATGTACAGCTAATTATTTCTGGATACTTGACTAGTTGACCATTTTACCATGACATATGTTTAAAGAAATATACTTTTTATTGATTTTTCTTCCAAAAATTCCAAGACACAGTTTTCCTTTTATTTAAAGCCTTACAGGGACAGGGTGGTGGGGGGAACATCTATATTTTCTTTTATGACGTAATTCTCCTCACTTCCCTTGGTAGTTCTATAAAATCTTATATCCATGTGATGAACTGTTGAATTGTCTTGTTATTCATAATCACCAATTTGCACAAACTTTTACCTTTAGAACTTGATGGTTCTCTTGGCCTTCTCTATTGAGTACCTTAAAAAGTGACTATCCAGTTTTTGGGCATGATTAGAGACTTTTAGAAATTCTTCTTAAATTAGCTAACTAAAACTATTATAGCCAAAGATTAAATCCCTTCAGGGCAATCTAAAAAGAAACAGAGGTGTAAATGTCATTAGGCAATTTTCCCTTAGGTGTCTGTGTATATAACTGAAATGCAATTGAAAACTAACCCTGCTCTTAGATACTGATTTGAGTTCCTGCCATTCTGAGACTGCTTCTGTCCTCCAAAATTCATACCTGTTTGATGGTAGAAGGCAGAATTTATCTTACAAAGGGAATATCTTTTCTCTCTCCTTAATGTCTGATGATGCTCAAAGCCAACTTTTAAAATTTTTCGTAGATGAGTTAACTTATTAATCTTAACCTCTCTCTCTATATTTCTCTAATGATGTGGGTAAATACTTTATTGTGTGTGACCTTTTTTGGTTTAATCAATGAGGGAAGGACAGAAACAGAAGTTCTCTGCTTAGTGTTTTTGTTCTTGACTAATGCAATAAATAATAATTTAGGTGCTTGCCAGTCCAAATTTATCAGTTAATTGAACTTTTGGAGAGACATTTTTCAAGTCAGATTATTCCGAACCTAAAAAACATGATACATTTTGGTTACATTTACCAATACGTTATTGCAAATATTCATACAGTTTCTCTATACAATTAGATTAATATTTTTATCATTTCATTTAGTGTATGTGTTGGTGGAATTTGGAACTGCACTGAGCATGACTGCCCAGGTAATCTTTTAAAATGTTTTTAAAGACAATGTCTTGATTTTCTTGAAATTGAGGAGGAAGCTAGCACTGATTTTTGTAAGGTCATCTCATATAAATGCAATGATTTCTAAATCCAGATATTAAGAGGATAGTGGAAAATTGAATAAATGATAGCTCTGAGCAGACAGCTTTGGGAAAAATTTACTAAAATAGTAGAAATATTCTAAAAAATATGTGGGACAGCTATCATTTAATACATTTTAAGTTAAATTGAATAACATAATTTAGTAAGTTACTCTTTAGTTATTCTTTTTGATACCTAAAAATTTATCCTAAGTTGACCTACTTCTTTTTAAGAATAAACATAATTTCTTCCTCCTTTTCTCCTTCTTCTTCTCCTTCCCCTTCTTCTCCTTCTCCTTCCTCTTCTTCTTCTTCTCCCCCTCCCCCTCCCCCTCCCCCTCCCCTCCCCTCCTCTCCCCCTCCCCTCCCCTCCTCTCCCCCTCCCC